>NW_021621071.1:7212921-7219143 GCF_004785775.1 Grammomys surdaster
GGGGGGGGGGGGACACTGGCTGTAATCCCAGCACTATGTGGGGGGACACAGGCTGTAATCCCAGCACTATGGGGGGGGGGGGGACACAGGCTGTAATCCCAGCACTATGGGGGGGGGACACAGGCTGTAATCCCAGCACTATTGGGAGGGGGACACAGGCTGTAATCCCAGCACTATTTGGGGGAGGAGGGGGCGCACGGCAAGTGCAGTCATTAATTTAAAAAAAAAGTATACCTGGAATACACAGTAAATTCTAGGTCAACCAGAGCTACAAGACAGGAAAAAAAAAAAACCCAAACAAAAAACAAAACCTAACAAAGAGGAGGAAGGGAGGAGGGAAGGACGGAGGGGGAGAGAGAGATCAGAAGATTAAATCAAATAAATAATTTTGTTGTTGCTTTTAATAATTCTGGTAGGATCTCAGAAAAATACTGCAATGATAGTAACACAGAAAACATAACAAATCTTAAAATAACTGGCAATCTTTTTGTGGCTACTTTTTTTTGTTTGGGAATCCAGAGCAAGCGAATCATAGAAGTCAATTATGCGCAAACAGTAACAAGTAACACCTCTGGAGCGAGACTATAGCTCAGGGGTAGAATGATTACCCAGATAGATGTGCAAAGTCCTGGGTTCAGTACCCAGAGCTACAAACAAGAGGTTTTGGGAAAAGTTACTTAAATCTCACAATTAATCTACTTAAACCTACAAAGATTTTACTTGTAAAAGTACACAACCATGTATCAGATACAATGCTTAAAGTACAAGTCAGTGAAAAGCTACATTTATAAAAAAGAGGCCTACAAAGTAGTTCCTCGTTGGGGTCAAAAAAGTTTAATCTCGCCAGGCATTCGGGAGGCAGAGGCAGGAAGATCTCTCTAGTTCGAGGCCAGCCTAGTCTACAGAATGAGTTCCAGAACAGCCAGGGCTACACAGAGAAACTCTGTATTTGTCAGCAGTAATTAAAACCCTACCAAAATTTGCTTTTCTAATATTTAAGCCAAAGGCACAGTCATTCTTGAAAAAAAAACAAAGCAGTAAGGATTTAAGAGTTTCCACTGTTTTGTTTAAATCTTACATCCCTAGTCATAAATAATAGAAGGGAAAACACCATACAAACCAATGGCATTTTACTAAGGTTCTCATCCGAACCTTGGAATTTTTAATATGGTTGGGTGTTATTTGAAAACAGTGAATACATGAAATGCAATTAAAAAAAAAAAATACGAAGGAGAGTAAGAGGCTAACCGTTACAAACTCTGGCAACCAGACCCTTTCAAAGGGATCAGGAGACGTAACAGCTAGTTCTAGGCATCCGAGGCCGATGAGACCGGAAAACCGTACACGTCTCACGTTCTCCAGCCTTTCAAACCGTGAAGTCGAGCCCACAGGGCAAAAGCTTTCAAACTACAGTCACGTCCACAACGACCTGTCAGCTACACTACCAAGGATTCCGAGTGGCCGGTCTTCGTTTCAATCTCTCTGATCGGTTAAGCTAGGTACCACCATCTTTTTGTTCTGTCCAACCACCGCGCTTCCTTCCAAGTCTTTGGCGCAAGCCATTTATCTTCACCGATATTTTTCTTCACAAAGGCCAAGGACTGGGCCTCGGAGGCACTGCAAGCCCTGGATGATCAAGGCGGGCCGACGCACCGACTTTTAAATGCGATCGGTGGATCCAAAAGTCAGATGACTTGTTGCAGACCTAACCAAAACCTAAGCAGCCTTTCCCCCAGGGGACCGGCGAGCAACGACCCGGGCGCCACGCCGAAACCTGTCGCAAAGGCGAGCAGGAGCCCAGGGAGAGCGGGCGCGCGGGATACAAAGGGCTGTGAACGCGGCCTTCCATGAGGCGACCGTGCGCGGACAGAGACACAAAATGGAGCGGCGGGAGGAATCGGAACCCGAAGCGGCAGGGCCGGGATGGAGGCGGCGAGCGCGCGCCCGGCTAGGGCTTCCCCCTCAGGCCGGCAGCGGGGGAGGGGGCGCGGCGGCCCGTTCTCCCCGCCCCGCACACGCGGCCTAGCTCGGCGGGAAGCGCCCGCCACCGAGCCAACAATGGGGCGGGAGGCCGTCCTGAGGAAGGGGCGGGCGGGCGGCGGCGGCTGCGCGGCGACCCGGCCCCGCGCTCCAGAGCTCCGCGGCCCGCAAAACGACGCGCGAGAACAAGGGGTGAGGGGACGTCGCGCACGGCGGCGCGGCCCGGAGGCGCCAAGGGCGCACGGTCTGCAGCGAAGCCGGCTCGCGGCCCGCGGCGGCCCTGGTCAGCCAAGCGTCCAGGCCGCGGCACCGTCCGCGTCGGCGGCGGAGCCCCGGACCCTCACGTACCTGGTTGAACTCTTCGCCCACATCCGCGTAAATGTCTATGTGGTCCACACCGTCCGCCATCTTCCCTCGGCCTCGGCCGCCGCCGCCGCCGCCTCCTGCAGGTCGGCCCGCCGAGGCAGCAGCAGCGGATCTAGCGGTGGGGGCGGGGCGCTCTACGTCACTTCCGAGGGGCGGAGACCAGGGCGTAGCGGCCCGCTGGTGCTGACGGGGGACCCTGCCGAGGGTCCGCGGCGGTTCCGAGGCGCTAACTAGTTCCTTTGTGTGCAGGATTGAGCCGCGGCTGGGGCAGGGGCGTGATTGCCTTGTGCTACCCCGCCATCCTGCATGCAATGGAACCCGCTTCTTTCCAGAGACTGTCTTTTCAAACTGCTTCTGGCAATATATATAAATATAAAGATATGTTTATATATATTTACGTTTTCATTTTTTCCTACGGTTTTAGTTTTTTGTTTTGTTTTGTTTTTTTGTTTTGTTTTGTTTTTTTGTTTTGTTTTTGTTTTGTTTTTTTTGCTTCTAAGGCTTCGAGAGATGGGAGCTATGTGTACGCAATTAAAAAACAAAATATGATGCCCCGGCCAATGTCTTATTTTTGCTTCCTCAGACAACTGAATTTTGTGGTTACCTCGAGCTATTTGCATATTGCACATTTGCATCTCTTATCTTTATGGAGTTGAAAGCGTCCTTTTGCTTCTTCTCTCCTCCTCCTCCTCTTCCTTTCTTCCCCATTGCCTTTACTTTTACCTTTTTACGTCTGTAGTAGGTTTTCTCCAGCCATCGTTCAGAGACTTCTACCCTCATTTTAGAGCACACACAACAGAGTAGATGTATCCTAAGTCAACGAACTCCTGGATTCAGAATGCTGAGCTAGAAGGGAAATTAAAAAGGTAGCTTGAGGTCCAAACATCCCGTTTTACAGATGAGAGAATTAAGGCCTCATAGAACATAAGTGATTTAACTGGGGTTACAGGGCTTGTAGAGGTACACGCCTTTTGACACCGATTTATGATTCAGAGATCTCTCGCCATTTCCAGCGGCTCCACCTATTTCTTTCCTTCTCATTTAGAAACTCACCAGGTCACTCAGCTGCCTGTGTGCTTGATAAATTCAGCTTCCTCCCCACCCCAGTCCTCCCAACCCCCCACCCCCACCCCGCTTTCTCAAAGAGAATAGAGAGAACTGAATCAAATCCTGTTAAATAGTCCTCTGATCTACCCAGCACCTCTGGTTAACCCCGCCTCCACGCCCACTCTGCCAAACAAATTATTTAATTAACATTTATTTTTTAAAAAAAAAAAACCCACCAGCTGCAGACTGGTCTGAAATCATCAAAAACCCAAAGAAACATCTGTGCTTGCTATGGCTGTAAAAGCTTGGTTGCAGTCACACAGACTACTCTCTTAATCTGAATAAACATTTCTTTAAATATTTTTTATACGTTGTGGTGTTTTTTGCCTGCATACAGTCTGTGTGTGTACTTACACATGTGTGCAGTGCCCTGGGAGCGTAAAAAACGGGCATCAGTCGACTAAGACTGGTATTAGACAGGGTTGTGAACCACCACATGGGTGCTGGGAATCAGACCCTGACCCCGGAAGAGAATCCAGCGTCACTGACCACGGTACAAACGGGACTTAACGATGGCCTCCACTGTTGAAAAGTCCTAGACTCCTAATTTTGTGTAATTAGAAATCAAATGCATGCTGAGTAGTAGTGATCCGCACCATTAATCCCAGCGCTTGGGAGGCAGAGGCAGGCGGATCTCCACGAGTTCCGGGCCAGCCTGGTCTACAGAACAAGTTCCAGGACAGGCAGGACTACACAGAGAAACTCTTGTCTTAAATACCAGAACAAAACAAAATAAAAAGTCAAAAACGCAGTTTTATCCCCTCAGCTCCATTTTGAGATCTGATAACTCCCTCGACAGCAGACTCACTCTTCATACAGAGGCCCCACACTTTCTACTTCTCTGCCAGATGATTGCTCACACACTGTCTTGAGAATGTTTTGATGTCAGGCAGTGGTAGCATTCGGGAGGCAGAAGCAGTTGGGTCTCCAAAGTTCGAGTCCAGGACCTATCCAGTCCTGAGTGAGTTCCAGGACAACCAGGATTACACAGAAGGACACTGTGCAGAAAAAACTAAATAAATAAATAAATAAATAAATAGACTATTTCAATTATTTTTTTCCAAATGTAACTTCAGAGTACCTTTTTACTTGACAGATTTCAAAATTTAAAATATTTGTGTAAATTACAAAGGAAAAATATAATAACTCAAAATACATATTTTTTCTTCCATTCTCCTTTAATCCATAAACACCTAGTGACAAGTTGCATGAATCATTTCTTTTATGAAGGCAAAGAAGGGTATGGGAAAGGTTTTTTGTGCTGTGGGGGTCGGCGAAGGGATAAGGATTTCGGAACTAGTCCAGTCTCTCCACAGCTTTTACAGGACTATGTCCCGCGCTTCTTTTTATGCTTACTTATGTACTTACTTTGTGTGTGTGCATGGACGCGTGGTTATCTCCATGCCGTGGCTCGTGGATGAATGTCAGAGGACAGCTTTGGGACTCATTTTCCCTGGTTCCACTGTGAGTATCTTAAGGGACAAACTTAGGGAAAGGCTGCCAGTGTGCCTTTACCTACTGGGCCATCTTATTACCTTCTACAGACCAACATTTTTGTTACATAAAAGATTAGAAACACGGTTTTGTTTACTCAAGCTGAGTAGCCAAATAACCCTAGCGAAGTCTTCCGTCTCATTTTCCTTCCTTCTTTCTTTCTTTCTTTCTTCCTTTCTTCCTTTCTTTCTTTCTTTCTTTCTTTCTTTCTTTCTTTCTCTCTTTCTTTTTTTTTGGGGGGGGAGGAGGTATTTTTGTGGGTTTTTTTGAGACAGTTTCTCTGTGTAGCCCTGGCTGTCCTGGAACTAACTGTGTAGACAAGGATAGCCTCAAACTCAGAGATCCACCTGCCTCTGCCTCCTGAGGGCTAGGATTAAAGGCATTGCGCTGCCACTGGCTTCCAGCTCCGCTCAATTTTTGACGGAGGTTCTAAAATCTTTTTGTCTCAAGACTACATAGTACAGAAAGTCCACATGTCTTTAGAAGAAATTCAAAAATAGTAAGTTACATGTTGCACACAGATGGCCTTTCACCTCCCTGCGTTAGTTTCATATTGCTACTGTAACAACTTAGCAACAATGTTAGGGACCAAAGCAATACAGATTTTTTTTTTTATCCTCAGTTCTAGAGGTCAGAAGCTCAATATAAGTTTTACAAGGTTGTTCCAGTTACTTTTTCTGTTGCTGTAGTAAAACACTCTAACCAGAAGCAATGTAGGAAAGAAAGGGTATATTATTCAGGGTTCTTTGGAGTAACAGAATTTATAGAATGACTCTCTTTAAATATATAGAAAGGAGATTTAGTAGAATGTGCTATAGATTGTGGTCCAACTAATCTAACAATGGCTTCCTATGAATGGAAGGTCCAAGAATCCAATTCAGACTCGATGTCTGGTCTTCAATACATACCAGAATCCTGAAGAAGTAGGAATGGACTTGCTATCCATCTGGGAGAGCATGCAGGCAAGGGCAAAGCTTCCTTTCTCCATGTTCTTATATCAGCTTCCAGCAGAAAGTGTGGCCCAGATTAGAGGTGAGGCTTTCTACCTCAAAAGATCGGGATTAAAATTTGAGTCTTCCCATCTCAAATTTCTGGATTAGAAGTGGCTCGAAAGATTTAATTTAATTTAATTTAATAATTTAATTTCATCGAAGATCCCTCACAGGTGTGGGACAATACTTTGGGGGTTTAGGTAATTACAGATGGAGTCAGCATGAAAACCAAGAATAGCCATCACAGAGGTGACAACCAAGAACAGCCATCACAGAGGTGACA
>NW_021621071.1:7219153-7264337 GCF_004785775.1 Grammomys surdaster
CATCACAGAGGTGACAACCAAGAACAGCCATCACAGAGGTGACAACCAAGAATAGCCATCACAGAGGTGACAACCAAGAACAGCTGTCCCAGAGGGTTTATTTGTATTACACTTTCAGGTCACACTCCACCATTGAGGGATGTCAAGACAGGCACTCAACGCAGGAGCCTGAAGCTGAAACTACAGTGGAGTGCTGCTTACTGGCTTGCTCACAGGCTGGTGCTCAGGTAAGGTGTTTTTTGTTTGTTTGTTTGTTTGTTTGTTTGTTTATCTGTCTGTTTTTTATACAGGCCAGGTCCACCTGCTTAGAGATGGTAGACCATCAAAGTAGGCTGGACCCTCCTACAATCATTTGCCATCAAGATAGTCTCTCACCAGGGTTGTAGACAATTGCTCAGCAGTTGAGAACTGACTGCTCTTCCAGAGGTCCTGAGATCGATTCCCAATACCCACACGGTGGCTCACAACAGTCTATAATGGGATCCAATGCTCTCCTCTGGTGTGTGTGTATGTGAAGAAAGAGCACTCATATACATAAAATAAATAAATACATTTTTTAGAAAAGATAATCTCTCACAAACCTAACCACAGATCAATCTTAGCAGTCAATTCCTCAATCAAGGGTTCTTTTTCCAAGTAACGCTGACTTGTGTCAAGTTGACAAAAACTAAGCAGTCAAAGGCCTACCAAAGTACTTCAGAGAGTCAGAAAGAAGTGGAAAGGTAGGCCTGCTGGTCTGTGGTGCATCTACCTACTTTCAAAAATACAAGAGAGCTTCTTTCCTTTTTCATCTATGTGGCCATACCACAATAGCAACTGAATTCCAGGGTTCAAATAATGACCATGCAAGAAAGCGGGCAGCTGCCTTAGTTCCAGTTACAAATCTAAGGAGGGAGCAACTAATTGCCTAATTTTTAAAAAGTAGCATGTATTCATCGTTTAAAAAAAAAAAAAACTAAGAGATTTGGGGCTAGAAAGATGGCTCAGTGGTTAAGAGCACTGACTGCTCTTCCAGAGGTCCTGAATTCAATTCCCAGCAACCACATGGTGGCTCACAACCATCTGTAATGGGATCCAATGCACTCTTCTGTTGTATCTTAAGAGAGCAATAGTGTACTCACATAAAATAAATACATAAAAAAAAATCTTTAAAAAAAAAAACCCAGGCGGGGCTGGAGAGATGGCTCAGCGGTTAAGAGCACTGACTGCTCTTCCAGAGGTCCTGAGTTCAAATCCCAGCAACCACATGGTGGCTCACAACCATCCGTAATGAGATTGGATGCCCTCTTCTGGTGTGTCTGAAGACAGCTACAGTGTACTCACCAATAAAATAAAAATAAATAAATAAATTAATTTAAAAAAAGGTTTACTTATAAAAAAAAAAAAAAAAACCCAGGCTGGGCAGTGGTGATGCATGCCTTTAATCCCAGCACTTGGGAGGCAGAGGCAGGTGGATTTCTGAGTTCAAGGCCAGCCTGGTCTACAGAGTGAGTTCCAGGACAGCCAGGGCTACACAGAGAAACCCTGTCTCGAAAAACCAAAAACCAAATAAATAAATAAATAAATAGAAAAAAAACTTAAGAGATTTTATTCTGACATTTTCATAATAAATATCATATACTTTGATTGTTTTCTCACACTCCTGTTATCCACACTTGTACACCCCTTCCTCATTCTGCTGGTCCCCTTCCCCCTCCCAAGTAGTCTCCCTTCTATGTTAGTGTCTTCTAATTTTTTTTTTTGATATCTAGATTCCAAAAGTATAATAGGAGCAAAAACAAAATTTGATTTATACATTTGATTTATAAATCTGGCTTTTTTTTTTTTTATTAAAGTGACCTACAGCTGCCTTCCGGCAATTGACATAATTTCACTCTTCCTCATGGTCAAATGAAACTCCATCTTGTGTTCATTATATTTTCTTCATCCGTTCATCTGTTGAGGGACACTTAGGCTGATGCCATAACTTAGCCGTTGTGACTAGTGATCTACTGCTGTCCCTTCCGCTACGACCTCGCTAGTATTTGTTGTTATTTGATTTCTTCATGACAGCCATTCTGATGGGTATGAGATAGAATTCCTATGTCATTTTCAAAACTTTCGTCAATTTATTTGGGGAACACGGAGTGGGCTCAGAGGCCGCGGCATGTACCTGAGGAGCTGGTTTGGATTCCAGGGATTGAACTCAGTGTATTAGCCTTGGTGGCAAGTGTCTTTACCAGCTACAATAACTTGACGACCTCCCAAAATGTAATTTTGATTTGCAATTCCCTAATGGCTAAAGATAGTGAACACTTTTTTTCACATATTTATCGACTACTTGTATATCCTTTAATTTTGTAAATTCTTTATATATCCTAAATATTAATTCTGAATAAGATAAAAGAAGTATCTTCCAGTCTGTCGGCTGCCTCTTCATCCATACTCCCCTCTTTCATTTACCGCGCAAAAGTTTTGTTTTGTTTTGTTTTGTTTTGTTTTGTTTTGTTTTGTTTTGTTTTTAATGCAAGCCCATTTATCATTCTTGCTTTTATTCCAAGGATGGGAGTCCTTTTCAGAAGGTCTTCTCAAACCCTGTATATGGAAGTATTTTCCTCTGGTATTTTTGTAGGTTCAGTTCGTGTTTAAATGAAGGCCTCTAATCGTTTGGAATTGACTTTCGTATAAGGTATAAAACAGGGATCTAATTGTCCTCTTCTGTCAACTTGACACAAGCTAGAGTCATCAGGGAGAAAGGAGCTTCAGTTGAGGAAATGCCTCCATGAGATCCAGCTGTAAGGCAGTTTCTTAATTAGTAATCAATGAGGGAAGGCCCAGCCCATTGTGGGTGTTGCCATCCCTGGACAGATGGTCCTGGGTTCTATAGGAAAGCAAGCTGAGCAAGCCATGGGGAGCAAGCCAGTAAGCAGCATCCCTCCATGGCCTCTGTATCAGCTCCTGCCTCCAGGTCCCTGTCCTGTTTGAGTTCCTGTCCTGACTTTGGTGATGAACACGGATATAGAAGTATAAGCCAAATAAACTCTTTTCTCCCCAGCTTGCTTTTTTGGTCACGGTGTTTCATTGAAGCAATAGAAACCTTAACTAAGACCGTGGTTTATTAAGCTAGCAACCATGGCGGGCTACAACCTGCTGGTCCCTGACCAGCATCTGAAGCAGCTGGAGGATCCCACGGCAGTCCTATGTCTGTAAGGCTTTCTTGAGGCCTCTTGCAGGCCAATGACTCTTCAGGTCTTTACTCTGGGCTAGAAGCTGGCCCGGGTTTCAGTTAGAATATGGGGCCAGACGTTTCCTATGCATCAGTCCGGTGAGGTGGCTCAGTGAGTGAAGGTATCTCCAGTCAAGCACCTGACCCATACCCAACTGTCATTCCTTCAACCTATATGGTCGAAGCAGAGAACCAACTCCCACAAGTTGTCCTGTCTTCTGTACCTGTCATACCATGTGCTTCCATGCCTCCATTAAAAAAAATCATTAAATAAACTAGCCTGGTGGTAGTGGCACACTCCTTTAATCCCAGCACTCAAAAGGCAGAGGCAGGTAGATCTCTCTGATGCTGGGACTAACAGTTTGCGCCACATCCCCAGCAGCATCTTCCTTTTCCATCAGCATTTAATTTTTTCATTGCAGACATCTTTCGCTTCCTTGGCTATGTTGATCCCTAGGGGCTTTTTCTTTTCATTTAAAAAAAAATTTGGGGGGGAGGGTTGTGTGGCGATTTTAAACAGAACTGTTTTCCAACTTCTTTCTCAACATGTTTATTATTGGCAAGAAGAAGAGGAGGAGGAAGAGGAGGAGGAAGAGGAGAAGAAGAAGAAGAGGAAGAGGAGGAGGAGGAGGAGGAGGAGGAGGAGGAGGAGGAGGAGAAGGAGAGAAGGAGAAGGAGAAGGAGAAGGAGAAGGAGAAGCTGCAGCTATAGATTTTGTTGGAACTGGCCAGAGAGCACTGAGCCTGACAATGTATCTAAAAGGAAAGAACCTGTTCCTACAAGTTGTTCTCTGACCTCTACGTGTGCAATATGGTACTTCCACATGCACACACACACACACACACACACAGTTTTTCCATCATGAAGGGCTGTGGAACATACAAATAAATAAATAATTTTAAAGCTACCAATTTTGTATGTTGATTTTTATAAGCTGCTATTTTCCTGAAAGTATTTTCTGGTAGGGTCTTTAGGATGTTTTGAGTATGGGATCCTATCCTCAAACAGGAAGAATTTTAATTTCTTCCTTTCCTGTTTGTATTTCTTTAATTGCTGTTGCTGTGTTTCTCTGGCTAAAACTTCAAGCAGTGTATTCAATAAATGTCAATAGCATGGGCTCTCTTGTCTCGTCTGATTTTAGAGGGAACACATCCGTTTTTCCCCAATTACCATAAAGTTGACTATAGGCTTGTCGTATATAATCTTTATTGTGTTTATGTGTATTCCTTATTTCAAGACTTTCCATCATGAATGGCTGTGGAACTTTGCAAATGGCCTTCTCTGTGTCTCTTGAAAGGATCATGTGGTTTCTGTTCCTGTATCTACTGATGTACTGAATTTTATTTATTGATTGTTGAACTAACTATCCTTGCATCCCTGGAAGGAAACCAACATGGTCATGGTTTGTGATCTTTTTAATATGTTGTTGAAGTCAGTTTGAAAGTATATCTCAGCCCTGGAGAGATGGCTCAGTGGTTAAGAGCATTGACTGCTCTTCCAGAGGTCCTGAGTTCAATTCCCGGCAACCACATGGTGGCTCACAACCATCTGTAATGGGGTCTGATGCCCTCATCTGGTATGTCTGAAGACAGCAATGGTGTACTCATATACATAAAATAAATCTAAAAAAAAAAGAAAGAAAGAAAGAAAAAAAGAAAAAAAAGAAAGTGTATCACACCAGGAACTTTTGTACCTGTAATCACTGGGAGACTGAACCTAGTTTTCTTTTTTTTTTTTTCCTTTTTTTTTTTTTCTGTTGATTTACCATTACCCATTCTTTGGTATCAGAATAACGTTGGCTTCCTAGAGTGTGTCTGGAAATTTTTTTTTCCTTTTCTGAAAATATGACTGGAGAGTTTAAAATATGGCTTAGAGTTTAAAAGCACTGACTGTTCTTCCAGAGATCTCAAGTTCAATTCCCAGCAACCACATGGTGGCTCACAACCATCTGTAATGGGATCTGATGCCCTTTTCTGGTGTGTCTGAAGACAGATACAGTGTACTTATATAAATAAAATAAATAATTAAAAAAAAAAAGGAACGGTAAAGCGCCTGTGTGCGCCAGCTCCTTCCTTTTTCCTCATTGGGCGTCTGGAGGTAAGATGGGTCACCAGCAGGTCTACTGGAGTCACCCACGGAAGTTCGGCCAGGGTTCGCTCTTGCCTGGTCTTCTCTAACCACCACTGTCTGATCCATAAATACAGGCTGAACATGTGCTGTCAGTGCTTCCATCAGTATGGGAGGGTCATAGGCTTCATTAAGTTGGACTAAGCAACCTTGAACAGATTATTCGACTATCTACCAGTGAAACCGACCATGCTAGTTTTTGTGCACAAAGAATAGAAATGTGAAGACCTTTAAAATAAATAAATAAATAAATAAATAAATAAATAAATAAATAAAATAAATTTTTAAAAAAAGGAAAAAGAAAATATTAGATTATTTGAGGAACATTGATGTTAGCTATTCTTTAAAATTCTGGTAAAATTCAGTGATTAATCCAGCTGGTTCTGTGCTTCTCTTTGTTGGGATTAATTAATTAATGCTTTAATCTCTTGTTTGTTTATATCCTTGTAGCAAGATACTTATTCTTCTACATTGTATTCCAAGTGGGGATCGGTGAGTAGGCAGTAGAAGAGGAGGTGGAGCTGGGAGAAGAAGAGAGGAAGGGGAGGGGAGAAAGAGAGGAAGGGGAAGAGAAGGAGGCTGTCAGCCATGGAGAACCATGGATGGGTCGAAAGCTGTCCTGGGTATCAACTTCTATTAAAAGGTTAGATATTGGGTGACAACTCTAATTGTGTGGGCATCTCGTTAATTGAGCATTTCTAAATATATAAATCCTTTAGATAATCATTAAGCTTTAAGAGTCTCTTTTTTTGTTGTTGTTGTTTTTTTTGTTGTTTTTGTTTTTTCATGACAGGGTTTCTCTGTGTAGCCCGGGCTGTCCTGGAACTCACTCTGTAGACCAGGCTGGCCACGAACTCAGAAATCCGCCTTGCCGCTGCCTCCCAAATGCTGGGATTAAAGGCAAAGAGTCTCATTTCTACTGGGTACTGCGGGGATGGCAGATATTATCTGGGGTTCAGCGGAGCTTTGTGGATGCAGCGAGCAGGATTGCCAGAGCCATCCCACACACTGGTGTCTCATGGGTGCCAGGGCCTATGCTTCTAGTTAGCCAGAGCCCAGGTCAGAGTCGAGGAGCAGCAGGAACGTGGTGGCTGCCCAGGAACCAGCCGTACCTGGTGTAGTTTTCTAAATATCACCCCTACATAGCCTCGAGTTGTTTGTTTGTTTGTTTGTTTTTCAAGACATGGCTTCTCTGTATAACCCTGGCTATCCTGAAACTTGCTCTCTAGACAAGGCTGACCTCAAACTCACAGAGATTTGCCTGCCTTTGCCTTTTTTTTTAATTGAGTTATTTATTTTATGCACATGAGTACACTATAGATGTCTTCAGACACATCAGAAGAGGGCATCAGCAGGGCCTTGAGTGAGTGGGGCTGGAGCAAGCAGGGCTAGAGCAAGAGGGAGAAGGGAAGGGGGAAAAAAAGGAGAAGAAGAAGAAAAGAAAGAAAAGGGCATCAGATCCCATTACATATGATCTCATGTGGTTGCTGGGAATCGAACTCAGGACCTCTGGAAGAGCAGCCATTGCTCTTAACCACTGAGCCATCTCGCCAACCTCTTTCTACCACTTTTGAGTTTGCATTTGCTTTTGTTTACTAGGACCATGGACGCAACATTACCTTACTTGAATTCTCTATGATTGTTTTTAAAGTAAGCACTCACAGGTATAAAATTCTTCTTAGAAATGACTTACTGGGGGCTGGAAAGATGGCTCAGTGGTTTTAAGAGCACTGAGCTGCTCTTCCTAGAAGACCCAGGTTCAATTCCCAGCCTCTACATGATTCCAGTTCCAGAGGATCTGACACCCTCACACAGACCTATATGCAGGCAAAACACCAATGCACATAGAATACAGCATAAATAATTTTAAAAAATAAAAGAATGACTAACTGTTGCTGGGTGTAATTGTACATACTTTTAATCCTAACAATTCAGATGCAGAAGTAAATGGACCTTTCTGAGTTCAAGGCCAGTTTGGTCTACATAGTGAGCTCCAGTACAATCAGGGTGACATAGAAAGACCAAAAAAGGTTTAGTGTATTCCAGAGCTTTTTGGTATCAAAGATATATTGTTCAATGTTCATGTCTTTGTATTTATTCTGTTATTTCTTTTGCTCTTTGCTTCTATTTTTATTCTATTATCATCTAATAAGATAGTAAAAATTACACGTGCCTCTAATCCAAGCACTCAGGAGGCAGAGACAGGCAGCCCGCTGGGGGTTTTGTGTCAGGAAGGTCACATAGTGAGAACGTGTCTCCGAATACACACACACACACACACACACACACACACACAAATGAAAAAGATAGTATTCTTTTGTATTTGTTAAAACTTGCTTTCTAACCTAGAATGTCATATGTTTATTATAAAGTTCCATGAGATTCTGAGAAGAATCTGTAACCAATAGCTGTTAGAATACTCTGTGGGTGTCTGTTAAATCGCTTTGATCTGTGGTACAGTTTAGCTGATGGCTATTAATTTTTACCTGGATGATTTCGACGTAGAGATGAGGTCTTGTTGTCTCCCACCATCACTGTATCTGGACCAGTCTGTCCTTTTATGTCCAGTACTGATCATTTTATGAATTTGGTCACACAAACATTTGGTACATACATAGTTACAATCATGTCCTATGGCTCAGCCAGGTCTTTGCTCCCAGATTCTTAGAGTTGCAACCATTCTAGGTTTCCAGAGCAGCTCAGTCTCAAACAATAGAACCCCACCCCAGACAGCATCTGATTGTAGTACTCCAGAACAAAGGGTTCACTTGCCACACAGGAGAAGCCACCATGACAGCAAACCACCTCCCAAGATGTGAGTCACATGCTGTCCTTTGGCTAGGAATGCCAGTCTCTTCTCCAGGGATGCCTGACTCACCTTGTATTTGCTTTGGCTTTTCCTCCCTTCCTACTTTTCTGTTTCTCTCTGTTTTCACCAGCCCATCGTTTCATTTCTTTTCTAATTCCAGATGTTTCTGTCTTTCTTTGGAATAAAGTTCGTCCTTTGTTACTTACACTCTTCCTTCTCTTCCTCTTCTTTCTTCTTCTTCTTTAAAAATCACTCTTCTTTTTTAAAAAAGACTATTTATTTATTTATTTATTTATTTTATGTATGTGAGAACATATAACTATCGTGTCACTGTCTTCAAACTTACCAGAGGAAGGCATCAGATCCCATTACAGATGGTTGTGAGCCACCATGTGGTTGTTTTGAATTGAACTCAGGTCCTCTGGAAGAACAGTCAGTGCTCTTAACCGCTGAGCCATCTCTCCAGCCCCTACTTACATTCTTCTAATTCTTCAGAGTTCCTCCTTAGAGTACCTCCCTGTCAGCCATGGTCACACCACCGTGTAAGGCTCTTCCATGTTGGTCAAACTGGGACAGTTCCTGAAACTAAAGTAAACTGGTTTCCAGGCCCAAGAAAACCTTGAATTATAACTTTATTTTTGGGTTTTCAAGACAGGGTTTCTCTGTGTGTGGCCCTGGATGTCCTGGAACTCACTCTGTAGACCAAGCTGGCTTTGAACTCAAGAGATCCCCCTGCCTCTGCCTCCCAGGTGCAAGCATTAGAGGTGTGTGCTACCACTGTCTGGTGAATTATAACTTTATTTTTTACCTAGTGCCTTTCTGCCTTGTGACTTCTGGCACCTAGGCTAGGTCACAAGGTATGCAAACTTCCTCCTTTCAAATCTGTAGGAGCAATAAACTCCTCTTCATTCCTTAGAACTAAAGGGAATTGAGGGTCTTTTCTTCCAGGACTGCCCTCATGCTGTACACAGATGCTGTCTCTTCTAACAAGGCTCCTCTTTAACCTGAAGGTTTGCTCTCTGGGCTTCAAGGCCCCATCACGACTGACTGCCTACGACTGTGATGGGTGTGTTCTTCCAATCCTTACACATCCACTCAATGCTTCAGCACATTTTTACAAGGATACCTAAGTCCCTGTCATTTGGGTTATTTTTTAGCCTTTTATTTTTTACCTTTGTTATTAACTATAAACAATAAAAACCATAGGTTTTAGAAAATTAAGAACAGCACATGGGCGGACCTTAAATCTATTCAGGAGTAGAGGCAGGTAGACCCCTGTGATCTCAAGGCCAGCCTGGTCTACAAATTGGGTTCCAGGCCAGTCAAAGCTACACAGTAAGACCCTGTCTCAGACAAACAAACGAAAACCAAACCAAACTAACCAATCAACCAACCAACTAACCAACCAAAAATCCCTTGGGTATTTTATGATGCTGTAGTTTATAGTCCACAAACCTTTACTGTGGTTATTCTCTGTGATAGTGTCATTCTGTGTGTCATATATAATCCACTATAAATTCAGTTTATTGTTCTTAGGTCTCACAGGTCGTCCAAATATCCAGAAATATTAAACTGATATCCAGATCTTAAACTGGACTGTAGGATTTCTGGTGGTTAGATAAAAGTGAGAGTTTCTCAGGAATTTATGAAACTGGTTCCCATCTGCCAAAAGGAGTCATTTCTGTTACCTCTGGAGGAAGGGACAAATGGCTTCCGGAAACCACTTAGCATTTTGAGGCTAATGCTGGCCTCTAGGCTCCCTCAGCAGTACAAGCCTCTTTAAAGGTGACTCTTTCACGTAGTTGTATAATTGTAACATCTGGAAGAGTCTAGAGCAGAGGAGAGAGAGAGAGAGAGAGAGAGAGAGAGAGAGAGAGAGAGAGAGAGAGAGAGAGACTGAAGGGCTGGAGAGATGGCTCAGCGCCACTGACTGCTCTTCCAGAGGTCCTGAGTTCAATTCCCAGCAACCACATGGTGGCTCACAACCATCTGTGCTGGGATCCGATGCCCTCTTCTGGTGTGTCTGAAGAGAACAACAGTGTACTCATATACATAAAATAAATAAATCTATAAAAAAAAAAACGTAGACTGAACACTGCAAGGGTCAGGAGTGCAGGAGAGAATAGTGGAGATGTCAAGACAGCAAGAGATGGAGACTAGAATATATATAGAAAGAGAGAGAGAGAGAGAGAGAGAGAGAGAGAGGAAGAGGAGGAGAGGAAGAGACAGAGTAAATCAGAGTAGTGATGGAGAGTAAGTGCCTAAGAGAGAATAGCAAGGAATAACCGGGTTATAAGGACGATGAGCAGCAGTGGTTAAGAGTAGTCAGTGCTCTTAACCACTCAGCCGTCTCTCCAGCCCTGCAGTCTTTCTTTCTGCTCTAGACTCTTCCAGATGCTACAATTATATGACTATGTGAAAGAGTAACATTAAGGGGCTGGACAGATGGCTCAGTGGCTAAGAGCTCTGACTGCTCTGCCAGTGGTCCTGAGTTCAATTCCCAGCAACCTCATGCCAGCTCATCACCATCTGGAATGGAATCTGATGCCCTCTTCTGGCATACAGGTGTTCATGCTGATGGAGCACTAGGATTTAAATATAGTATATAAATATAGTATATAAATAAATAAATATAGTATAATAAATATAGTATATATATAAATAAACAAACTAATTTTTAAACAAACATGTTTTTAAAAGAATCACCTTAATATTTGATATCGTAGAATTAATCTATAGCAAGGATTACTAGGAAGCTAAGGACGTTATTGATTAAAACTCCTTTTCCACTGGTAGCTTCCACAATTTGTTTGAGACGACCATTTCCATTTCTTTTTCTCATCTGTCAGACATCATCTTACATAGCGATCTGAGTTCAACATGAATATGTTGAACATTTACTTGGGGTTCAAAGGAAATACGTGTGTGGTGTGTGTCAGCTGTTGTTGGGAATCTCAGGTAGGAGTGATTGTCGTGAATATTTACCCAGCCGCTGGGCTCATTCCCACAGCTCCTGTGTTTGCTGTGAGAATTTCTTCCCCGAGAAGGTATAGACAATATTTACCCTTCTTCACCGACAAACCAAAGTACAATTCACTGATGTTCGACCTGGGGAACCCACAGGTTTATTGGATTTACACACAGACCTTGAGTGAGGGATTACTGGCAGTAGCGTGAATGACCCTAAAGTCGAGGCTCTGTAAAGTCCTGACCCAGCAAGGATGATGGTTTCTCCATAACTCTGTAGTCCCTTTCAGTCAACCTCCTGGAACTTATTTCTATAAGGTAGCATAGTGGTCCTCACGCTCCCTAACGCTGCCCCTCTTTAATACGGTTCCTCACGTGATGGTTACCCCCAGCTGTAAAATTATTTTCATCGCTACTTCATAACTGTAAGTTTTCTACTGTCGTGAATCATGGTGTAAATATCTGATAGGCAGGATCTCTGATACTCGACCCCTGTTCAACCCCTAAAGCAGTCAGGGCCCCACAGGCTGAGAACCACTGCAGCACCTCCTGAGACCCTAAAGCAGAATCCCATTCAAATAGATGGGAGAGGTGTCGAGAGTCACTGGCCAGGGTGAGAGTCCATGGGCCACCCCCTCCCCCTTGTCTGAGGGGACGTAAATAGTCCATGGGTCACTCCTGATAAGGCTCTGACAAGCAGGCACAGCTGATCTGAGGGAGATGGAGACCTTGCTCAGAGGAACACTGTCCACAACTGGGACAAAGTGTAATCTAAACGTTCTCAGCTATCCTAGGCTCTAGGGCTGTGTGGAGGAGAAATGATGCTTAAGGGACAGGAAGCAGTTATAAATACTATTCTGTAGGAAACCAGTGTGATTGTTGTATGTGACAAATACAGTAATAAAATGGCCAAAGTGGCTGTCCCATGATGAGGGGGCAACTATTGTCTACAAGAGAGAGAGAATATTCAGAAGCAACTGGAAGAGTCAAGAGAAGACAGGGGGATAAAAAAGCAGACTAGACGTGGCCAGGGCCATCTGGGAGAGAAGGAAGAACAGCGGAGGGGTTGTGAGACACGACACAATACAGCAGAGAAGCGTGGGCATAGCAAAAGGCAAATTACAGTAATAATAGCCTAGGCAGAAATATCTTTACAGTATCAACAAACGCTTTGGATAAATTAATAAAACGTAATCTGTGGTAGTTGAATGAAAATGGCCCCCATAGGTTCATAGGGAGTGGCACTACTGGGAGGTGTGGCCTTGTTGGAATGGGTGTGGCCTTGTTGGAGGAACAAGCGTGGGCTTTGAGGTTTCAGAAGTTAAGGCAGACCTAGTGTATCTCTCTCTTCCTGCTGCCTGCAGATCCAGATATAAAACTGTTAGCTACCTCTCCAGCACCAGGTCTGCCTGTAAGCCTCCATGCTTCCCTCCGAACTGTAACCCAGCCCCAATTAAATAGTTGCCTTTATAAGAGTTGCCTTGGTCGTGGTGTCTCTTCACAGCAATGAAACTCTAAGACACAATCAGACTGTGTATTTTCCCCTCAACATCTATGACAACTAAAACCATATAGAAATGATAAAAGAATGTATTCACTTTACTATTCCACAGGTATTTTACTGGAACGTTAGCTTGATCTGGACCACTATGTCAATACGATTCCACCTGACACAGCGGGATCCTGTGTGGAAAGATATGTATGGGTTATACCTTTCTTTGAGGTCCTCCTCTGCCACTTTTCCTGGAGGATGGGTGTTGTTTTGTTTTCATTTATTTATTTTTGGAAGCAGGTCTCCCTGTGTTTTCCAGACTGACTTCTAACTCTTGGGCGGAAGCAATCTTTTCTCACCCAACGACCTAAGGCTACAGGCAGGAGCCGCCACACTCACTTCCCTAGCTGTGCTGTTTTAAGCAAGAGAAGCTTAACCACAGTGAACCTGTTTGAAAGAAGAAGAAAAAAAATAGAGATAATAACACTTCCCTCAGGTGGAGTATTTATCGGTGACAAGGAGGTGGAAAAGAGCCAACAATTACTGAGTTCAAAGCAATTTATACCGGCCCCTGAGGTAAACGGTTCGAAAGCATCAACTCAAATTACAAACTATGTGTTCAGAGAACTGATAATCCTTCAGCGGAGTGTAGATGTTACTTTGAAAATCCCTCGGAAGTTATGTCAGCCAAAAGCTGGCAGGAAGCAAACGGCACTCTCTGTGGGGGTGAAACAGAGGAGACTTTGATGAAGTAACCACTTAGGAGGGTATACGTCAGGTCTAAAAGAAAGTAAGGAAAGCAGACGAAACGCCTTAGGACAAAAGCCTTAGGACAAACTACCAACAAGGAGCCTGCAGGGACAAAGAGAATCAACAAGTCACCAGTAACTGTAAGGAGAGAAAGTAGAGGCGAGGGTGGGGACGGGAGGGGCGGAGTTTGCAAGGGAGGGGTCACGTGACTCACGTGCACCTTTACTAAGCGAGAGAGCCTAAGGAACAAAATTCTTGAATCACTCTGCTCATGATCGACCTTGGATCCTGTTTCCTCTGAGTTGAAACCTTCGCTCCTTGAGGGAGGAGGGAGGCTCCTGACACTCAGACGCTAAAGTTAGGAAATTCAGGAATACACCAAACTTACAAAGGCTCAGGAAGTTGAGGAGGTTAGGAGATTCAGATGGCTCCCGGCTGCTCAGGGGAAAGAGGGGAGTCGGATGGGGTGGGCGTGGTCCCAAAGGACTCCAATAGCTGGAGAGAGGAGCTCAACACGCTTGGAATTCTACTGGGAGCATATTGAGAATATTTTCTGCCCTGTTGTTGTTGCCGTTTCATTCTTTTTCGTTTTTGATTTTCGAGGCAGGATTTCTCCATGTAGCCTTTGCTGTCCTGGAACTGTAGACCAGGCTGATCTTGAACTCTCAGAGATTGACCTGCCTCTGCCTCCCGAGTGGTAGGAGTAAAAGGCATGCACCACCTCTACCTGGCTCAGAGACTATTTTGACTGTTTTAGTAGAGATAAAACCTTTGACCTTCTCAATCTGCTTTTACTGCCTTGAATATAAATGTTATACAACAGAGTTATAGAACCATATAACAAAACATGTACGCAAACACCAATATGCTAAAGATGGCAGAATAAATAGAAATAATCTATACAATGGTTCTGTTACAGATGTAATATATAGCTTTCACCATAATAAAGACAGGGGTAAGAGCACATACCAGGCAAAATGGAAATAGTGCAGCTATATTAACAGTAAATCAAAAGGAATTTAGGAGACAAAAGTCACAAATAAGAATGAAGCCATCGGTATATCTTTCTCAAAGAACTGTTTGAACACATGAAAAAGCTTAAGATTTAAAAAAAAAAAAGTCATTGCGGGCTGGAGAGATAGCTCAGCAGTTAAGAGCACTGACTGCTCTTCCAAAAGTCCTGAGTTCAATTCCCAGCAACCACATGGTGGCTCACAACCATCTGGAATGGGATCCGATGCCCTCTTCTGGTGTGTCTGAGGAGAGTAACAGTGTACTCATACATATAAAATAAATAAATCTGTAAAAAAAATAACTAATACTTCATATCTATCCTTCCAGGCACTTTATTGGACATGCATAAATGTGCATTGTGTCTTTGCAAAATTGTATCCTAGCCAGATACTGTGGCACATGCTCATAACCCCAGCCCTTCAGAAGAGGAGACAGGAAGATAAACTTGTAACTAGCTTCAGCTAAATAGAGGAAACCCTATCTTAAACTCTCCAGAAAACAAATAAAAACACTAAAAAGAGCAATAGACTCAGAAACGCAAGTCTTGTGTATTTTCTCCCAATCTGAGTGTGGGATGTGTGGAAATAGAAGGGGTTCATAAAGGAAGAAGAAGGGAGTACCAGGGAGAAGTCAGAAGGCAATGGAGGTTGTTACGTTCAAAGTGTATGCATGCCTGAAAGAGCCCTAGACCTATTATTTTGTATACTTAATATCCAATAATAAAATGTTTCTAAACAGCATCATAATAGGTATCTTTTTTTCCACTCACCCAAGCACATAATATAAATTTTTTTTATATCGAGAAATTTTTCATCAGTGTAACGCATATATTATCTATTCTAGTCTTTTTTTTTTTGGACAGGGTTTCTCTGTGTAGCCTTGGCTGTCCTGGAACTTACTCTGTAGACCAGGCTGGCCTCAAACTCACAAGAGATCTGCCTGCCTCAGCCTCCTGAGTGCTGGGATTAAATGCAGATGCCACCACCATTTGACAAAATGTTTTTTGTATTTTATTGTATTTTTGACAAAATGTTTATTGTATTTTCACTCTTGAAACTGGGCTTATCTTGTATTTTCCATGCTAAGAAATATGTGTGATTACCCCAGAGACCTTCTCTACCATATTGGTAGTGGGGTTAATGGTCTATTATATCATTAAAATATATGGTGCCGGCTTCAGTGGGAGAGGAAGCACCTAGCCTCACAGAGGCTTGAAGTGCCATGGTGGGGAAATACCCAGGGAAGCCCCCACCCGCTAAGAGGAGAAGGCGGTCACAGTTAAGTATTGTGACAGGAACTGACCGGGAGGGGAGGCAGGATGTATAGTAAATTAGTAAAAAATAAATACATGGGGCCTCTATTGGAGAATTATTATTGGATATTAAGTATACAAAATAATAGGTCTAGAGCTCTTTCAGGCATTGTTTACAAACTCGGCCAGCAAAAATTGCTCAAGTATAAGGAGAGCAGTGACCATCGAATGATTCCGGATGCGACTGAGTTGGAGAAGGCGCGGCAGGCACTCATCAGCAACACCATTACCTCTTTGACACTCAGAAGAACACAGTCATGGCCTTGGAGGTCACCTTTCAGGAACAGCTCCGTAAAATATAGAAATAAGTAAGGAGTCATCTAGGCTATCGGATTTCTGTACAGGATGTGGTGCGTCCAAAACAGCGGCAGAGCAGGAGAAACTGGGAGGAGGAGCGGCGGGGTGGAGCCGTGTGGAGCAGCACGTCTGCGCGCGGCAGGAGACAGTTGGCACCTCCTAGATCTAAAGATGTTTGCAAAGAAGCCTCAAGCTCAGCCAGTCGTGTGAGCGCATCTATCTCACCTAGAGACAGTCAGAGTTAACTGAATGGAAATTAGTCTGTGTGACGTTCCAGGTGGGATAACCAGAAACTTACTCCATTACCAGAGCGGAAGTCGTTGCAGTAATAATCTGTGGAATTCGAGAATTGTAACAAATCAGAGGCAGCTCTGTACTTCTTACTCTTCTCTTTTTAAGAAATAAGTAGTCCTACCACCAGCAGCAGCAGCAGCAGCACTCTATGGTGTACCACTTCCCACACAGCTTGCGCTGGAAAATCTGACTGGTAGTGAGGGTGGGGAATAAAGAAAGAAAAGACACCCAGACACATGCAGACCCACGCGGGTGCACTCTAAAGGAGTGACACCTACTACCTCAACAACCTGGACCCTGGATGCTTTTATGGACACCAAAGACTGGGAGGAGTTAGCTTGCTTCTGTAGGGGGTCTCTGCATGGAAACAGTCTCAGGTTGGAAACCACTGGAAGAAGGAAGCTACGTTTTTTGTGTGTTTTGTTTTGTTTTCTTTTTAAACACACTGACCAATGGTTTGTAAACACTTGTTGGATACATCGTCACCATTTGCACTTGGACCAAAGGGAGGGTTTGACACCCTTCTCAACCTCACCCTGGGGGTGAGGGTGGGGCTTTGCCATGCCTGTGAGTCTGAGTAGTTGGTTCTAGACAAGGCTGTGACATTGGTTCAGGACTTCACCACTCTTCTGTAGCGGGATATTTTCCCCACTACATTTGTAACAAAGCTCAGCGATTGTATGAGAGGTAGGCAGAATGAGGAGGAGGGAAGGAGAGGAAGGGGAGGAGACGAGGGAGGAAGAAGAAGGAGGCTAGCAACCATGGAGAACTGTGGATGATTGGAGAGCTGTCCTGGGTAGTTACTTATCAAAAAGTTAGATTTTGGGTAACAACTCTAATTGTGTGGGCATCCTGTTAATTGAGCATTTCCAAATATATAAACCAATTGGATAATCTTTAAGCTTTAAGAGTCTCGGATGGCGGGTATTTGTCTGGGGTTCAGCCGAGCTTTGTAGATGCAGCGTGGTTGATTGACAGAGCTATCCCCCACGCTGGGGTCTCGTGGTTGCCACTATCGGTGTTTCTAGATAGCCAGAGCAGCTGTCTAGAGCTGGAGCTGGGGGGGGGTGGGGTGGGGGAAGTAAATGGTGGCTGCACGAAATCAAGCCGGACTGGGCGCCATTTTTTAATATTACCTGCAACACTATTCTCCTCATTATTATTAATTTACTTATTTAATGTATGTGAGTATATTGTAGCTATCTTCAAACACACCAGAAGGGGGCATCAGATCCCATTAGAGACGGTTGTGAGCCACCATGTGGTTGCTGGAATTTGAACAGAGGACCTCTGGAAGAGCGGTCAGTGCTCTTAACCACTGCGCCATCTCTCCAGCCTAGGACACAGCTTCTCTGTGCTCCCCAAGATGATACCTGCTTCTAGTTCTAGCTAACCAATAGGCTGAGGCGGAAGGACTGAGTGCGGAGGATTCAGAAGTTTGAGATGAGCCTAGGCCCCACAATGAAACTTACCTGGAAAAAACAAAAAACATTCCTATTTCTTCTTTTTAACTTAGGAAAACCGGCTGGAGGCAGATGACTCATTCAAACTCTAAGCTTCCAGGTCATGAGGAATCATTTGTGGATGTTTTAAAGAAAACAGAAATAATCACTGTGCTCACTTACAATGGCTGTGGCACAACCCCGAAGATTAAATCCATGTAGAGGAGAAAGGGGATGTTTTGGTTCATGTTTCCAGAACTTTCAGTTGAGGGCATGCTGGTTCCCTTGCTTTTAGGCCTATGAGGAGGCAGAACAGCATAGCTAGGAACATCGTGGAGCAAAACTGCTTAGCTCGTGGTAACAGGGCAGCAGAGAAGGAAGGCTATACAATGTGGGAACTGGAAACCGTAGCATTCTCCAAGTGGAGGTTGCCTCCTACACTTCCTGTTGCCCCTCCCCCGTGTGGTCGAGACTTCTCTAAGCTATAAACCCATCATTGGACCAATCACTGATGATATTTGAGTCCTCAGGGTGTGCTCACTGCCCACAGGTCGCTCTGAACACTACTGCACAGACGACAAAAGGCTTCATGAACATACAGGGTTTATTTAAGATGTTGTCTTAGTGTCGCTACTGCTGTGATAAAACATGACCAAAGAACCTTGAGAAGTAAAGGACTTATTCAGTTTGTTTCTACATCTGTTTCTGTACATCACTGAAGGGAAACGAGGCAGGAACCTGGAGGCAGGAGCTGATGCAGAGGCCATGGAGGGATGCTGCTTACTGGCTTGCTCCCTGTGGCTTGCTCAGCCTGTTCTCTTACAGAATCAAGGACCACCAGCCCAGGGATAGGAGCAGCCACAATGAGTTGAGTCTTCCCCCCATGAATCACTAAGAAAAAGCCACACACTAAGAAAAAGCTTGGCTACAGCTTGATCTTCTAGAGACATCTTCTCAATCAAGGCTTCCTCCTCTCGAGCTTTTGTCAAGTTGACCAAAAACTGGGCGGGAAGATTGAAACCTGTGGATGTGGTGGCATATGCCTCTAATTCCAGGACTAGGGCCACTGACCCAAGAGCATTGTCAATTAAAGGTCTACCTGGGCTAAAAAGTGAGCATAAAGCTAGTGGAGGCAATATAAGACCCTGTTGCAAAAGAAAAAAAAAATCTAAATTCTAACAACCAAAAGCAGAAACTGGATGGGATTTGGTTATTGTTGTCCATAGAGAGGAAAAAGTGTGGGAAGAAGTGGACATTTGGCTGAAGAGTATCACAAAAACCAGCCAGGGACTGTCAGTGGTCTCAGTCCCTTTCTTCTTAGTATAAAAACAGCTTCAAACACCAGGTACCGTGGTATTTACCTGACTCACTATAAAAGAGGCTGCTTGACCACCTCTTCTCTGTCTCTCTCCTCTCTTGCTTTTTTTATACTCTTCCCTCTCTGTGTCCCTTCTCTCCCCATTTCCTTCACTCCTCTCTCACCACGTGCTCATGGCCAGTCTCTACTCCTCTCTCTCTCTCTCTCTCTCTCTCTCTCTCTCTCTCTCTCTCTCTCTCCCTTTCCCCTACACCCTTAACTCCCCTCTCCATGCCCTAAATAAACTCTATTCCATACTATATGTCGAGTGTGGTACCTCAGGGGAAAGGGATGCCTCAGCACGGGCCAGCAGAGGCACCCCTATTCACTTCACCATACCACGCCTCCACCAAATATACCCCTGTTTTTTTTGTTTTTTGGGTTTTTTTGTTTTCTTTTTTATAAAACACAACACTCCATCTTAAAAAAAAAAATCTTAGCTCACTGCATGGCTGTGGGGAATGAACCTAGCTTTGCTTGCAACTCGAGTATGTGGTTATGTGATTAATTTCTGAGTTGAGCTCATGTTCGTGACTTCTGGGTGACATTCTTAAAAAGCAATAGTTTTTATTTTTGTTTTTTCTCCCTGTCTTCCTTCATTCTGGTCAAAATGTGAACCATCTTCTTGTTGCTTTTGCAGAGGTCTCAGGTTCATTTCTCAGCACCCACATGGTGTCTCAAAACCTCTATAGCTCCAGTTCCAGGGGATCCAGTGCCCTCTTCTGACTTCCTTGGGCACTAGGCATGCATGTGGTTCATAGACATATATACAGACAAAACACTCATGTACATAAAATAAATCAATATAAAACATTTAAAAAAAAAAAAAGTATGAGCCATCTGATTCCTGGAACTGCCAAAGTAGAAGGAACTTGGGTCCCTGGCACCACGGGGTACTATCCCAGAAGTTTACATAAATCTGGTACCATGCATCTCGATTCTTTATCTTAATTTGTAAAGATTGAGTTTAAGACGCTTCTTATAGAGCCTGGCGTGGCCCACACTTTTGATCCCAACACTAGGGCAGCAGAGGCAAGTGGATCTCTCTAGCCTGGTCTAAAAAATGTGAGAACCTGTCTCAAAAATAATTAGGACGCCTCAGAAAAAAAAATTAGTATTATTTTTTTTTGGTAAAAAGTGTTAAATGTATACAGAAGCAGATAAATTGATATAAAACTTGCATATAGACCAACAAGCAGCTTTATCCAATTTCATTTATACTCATAACCACTTCCCTTCCCTCCTTTAGACGGTTATGAAACAAATTTCGAATATCACTTTTTAAAAATTTAATTTTTAAAAAATTTTTAATTTAAAAATTTAAAATTTAATTTAAAAATTTATTTTTAAATGTTATGTGTATGGGTATTTTGACTGCGTGTCTGTCTACACAACATGTGCATACATGGTGTTCTCAAAGGCTAGAAGAGACCATAGAATCCTGGAACTGGAGCCATAGACAACTGCGAGCCACCATGTGGGTGTCGGGAATTGGATCCATGTTCTCCGGAGGGACAGCACTTGTTGTCAACTGTCGAGCCAACTCTCTGGTCCACATTACATCTTCTGTGGGGCATCCTTGCAGGGACGGCTTCTAGGCCTTTGACGGTAGATGAGATAACCCAGGGAAAGTACTTCCCTTGGTTGAAAACAGAAATACCACAAAGCAAGCGGTTAGGTAAAGCGGGCAGTTGTGGAAGATAAGATAAACGAGAATGGGGTAGGAGAGTAGAATGGATAGTGTCTCTGTTTCTCAGACTCCATTTCTCACGCTGACTTTCACCGGGACACCCACTATCAGCTCCAAACTCATTTGCTAGGTGTCAGTTATGTCGTGATGGCTGCTCCTGCATTTGCTTGCAGCTGAGTCCCAAGGGGATGTCTTCTAGTGTTTCTGGAAAAGCTTGTCAACTCCCCAGAAACTGTTTGCATCTACCTGAGCAATACTCTGTGATGGAATATGCTGGAATGTTCTGGAACTATGGCCAAGGCCATCAGAGTAGTGAGATGGCAGGCAACCCTGCCTGTTCTCTGTGCTTCGATGTGGTTTGTGCTGCAGTTCTAAGCCTCTTAAAGCTTGCCCTTTTTAGACCTTTGTGTGACATGAACCCCCGATCCAAAATTTGGCTTGGTTAAATTATTTTCTAAAAAAAAAAAAAAAAAACAAACAAGCAACTGCATGATGTCCCCTCCCCCGATTAAGTTTATTTTCTTGGTCCTCATTAGTCAAAAAAAAAAAAAAATCACATACTCTTTGACAGCTTTCCATAAAAACTTATCATTTCTACAGATTCTGGCTTGTTCTGAGGGCAATGGCGGTGTCTGAAGATATGGGAAAATAGCAGATATGGAATCCGTTCTGTAAAAGTGAGTACATTCTGGGTAAAGACATGCAGTATGTTGCGTGTTAAACCTACTTTGCTTCTTCTAATATTCCTTTGTAGGCGTATACCATTAAGTTCTAGTATTTACTTGATGTACCCAACTCCAAATAGTATCTCTTAAAATTATATCCTTCCAACAGTCACATAGGGGAACAGAGAGACGGCTCAGCCATTAAGAACATCGGTTGCTTTTCCTGGATTTGATTTCAGGCACCTATAGGGCTGCTCACAACCATCTGACTCCAGTCGGAAAATGGTCCTATGATCTCTTCTGGCCTCTGAAGGTACCAGGCACGCATGTGATATAGTTGTGCATGTTGACAAAACACTCATGGACAGAAATTAATTGAAGGCAACCAACCAGCTATTGGTCCTGAAGGTCTGGAGAAGCTTAAACAGATGCTCAGAGAAGACCTCGGTCTTCAGGGTTGTGCTAAAGTCCTGGGCCAGCATTGCTTGGGCATGGTTTTATTTTACATTAGCTAACCAAATATCTTTGTTATCTAGATTCCAAGGTATGGGGAGTGTTAACCCCATTTGCCAGAGATGTTACTAGTGAAGAACGATCACTCTGGGGAAAAAAAAAAAAATCCCAGAAGATAGAAGGCATTTCTGGCAACACGTGTAGGGCGCCCCCTGCTGGCAAAGACGAGCAAAGGCCAGCATAAACGGCAGAAAGTGCGGTCAAGAATGATGTACCCAGAATAGGAGGCCGGAAGTTACAGGGAAGTTTGTATTTATCGTTATAACTGTCAGGAGAACAAGCCGGGGGTTTCCGTGGTTGGAGGGTCTAGCACGCCCCAAAGACATATGTGTAAATGAAGGTTTCAGGTGACTTAAATAAGAAGCAAAGAGTGAGTGTGAAAGTGAAGCTAGCGGCCAAGTGACAAGCCAGAGTGACTCGAGAGTCAGCCTTGGTAGATCAGCGGTTCCCAACCTTCCTAAAGCTGTGACTCTTTAATACAGTTCCTCATGCCGTGGTGGCCCCCAACCATTAACATTATTTTCGTTGCTACTTCATAACTGTAATTTTACTACTGTTAGGAATCGTTGTGCAGACATCTGATATTTTTGATGGTTTTAGGAGACCTCTGTGAACGGATCAGAGACCTCCAGTGGGGGGTCGCGACCCACAGGTTGAGAACTGCCGCCGGTAGAGGCTAAATCATTTCATCGTCAGTGTAGAAACAGCAAAGCTTTCCAAGGTACCGGCTTTACCGACACTTTCTCCATGACTAGAGGAACTATTCAAAACTATTCAAAATGTTTGAACTATTCAAACTAAACAAATTCAAACCTGTAGAGAAGTTCTTAGCTAGGAGTCACCTCGTAGTTACCACCCCCCACCCCCCACCCCAGCTTATTTATGGAAAAGATTGACAGATCTGACTTCATGACAAGTATGCAACCTCAGAGATGGCACCATTTGAAATCACCAGCTGCTGTCACTGGACCTCAAGCCTTTGGACATCCCTCAGGCATTCTGTTTCGTTAAAGGCAAGGACAACGGGTTCAAGCGTTTGTTCAGCCGCGACTGTAATAAATTGCCTAGACATAATAGATGCTTAATCCATGTTTGGAAGCAAATGAACTAATCATCAAATCAGGCGTATAGGAGGCCTATAATTTGGCGAGGTCTCAGAAGGCTGATTCACTTATATATTCGTCTGCTTCTTGCTTTATAATTAATATGTCTTCCTCCACGGGGATTTGAGAAAGCTTGTAATAGATCGTGCGCCAACTAGGAAATATAAATAATAAATAAAGCCAGCATCAGGAGACGCGCACATCCGGCAAGCACAAGTTAGTCAAATGGAAGGCAATGCGCAAGGAATAAGACAGCAGCTAATTATCTAAGCCCAGCTGCAAATTGGTACTAGGTTTTCTGCTGAAAGAAACGGAAGCCAAGCATGGTTATCTTGAGTACAAAGGCCGATAATTCTAGTTTCTTAAGATGTATAGGAAATTATGTTGTGTTTTATGAAAATAAAGAGGAGAGAAGGAATATGTTTGGTGGATGTGCCGTCAGATGTGGGGGAAGGTGGTGACTCTGTGGGTCCATGCTGAGGCATCTCTTCCCTATGAGCCACAAGATGGTATAGAATAGAGTTTATTCAGGGTATGGGGAGGGAGGTTGAGGGAGTAGAGAGACAGAGAAAGGCAGAGAGAGAGAGAGAGAGAGAGAGAGAGAGAGAGAGAGAGAGAGAGAGAGAGAGAGAGAAAGGAGTAGAGGCTGGCCATGAGCACATGGAGACGGGTGAGGGGGAGTAGGAGCAAGAGGACAGAGCAAGAGAGACAGGACAGGCAAGCAGCCCCTTTTATAGTGAACCAGGCCTACCTGGCTGTTGGCAGGCAACTGTGAGGCAGAGCCTAGACTAAATGCCAACAAATTAACTTTAAGATTGAGTTTTGATCTGCTCCTTTATTCTTGGAACATAATGGGGATATGGTAAACAGCCCTGGATACTATTCTATAGCAAATTCTACAGAGTTTTCTCCCAGCTATGTGCTGTAGCATGAACCTCTAGCATAGCTGGTTCTCAACCTTCCTAAAGCTGTAACCCTTTCATACAGTTCCTCGTGCTGTGGTGACATAAAATGATTTCCGTTGCTACTTCATAACTGTAATTTTGCTACTGTCATGAGTTGTAATGTAAAAGCCTGCTATGCAGGATATCTGATATACCAAGCCCTATGAAAGGGTCATTAGACGTACCCAGGGATCTATACCTACAGGTTGAGAACCACTGGTGTAGCATTTATTAGACACCAATAGAAATCAATTTATTAGACACCAAGGGAATACAACTGAGTTGGAAACTTTCAAAGTGTGGATGAAATCAAAGAATGCATCTACAAAATCAAGAGAAACACTTATCGCCGTCCACAGTTTTCTATCTGCATCACCTTAAACCAGGTATTTAATATGGGTGGGAAGCAGATTATATACTCTCTACTAAGGCCGAAGCGTGGTTGTTCTATATTGTCGCTAGGTGCTAATGTGTGCTTTAGTTATCAAATAAAGTTTCTTTTTAGGAATTTTGAAGGAAAAGCGAGTTAGGCATCTAACCGAAAATCATCTTTGGAATGGATGGCCAGCTATGACTTCCTGACTGGAAGACATCGGTGTTAGTATTCTGAGTGCTCCTGGCTATAGTGACTGACGGAGGGGGCTCAGTAAGGTAGTTCACAGTCAGGATTGTTCATGCAGCTGCAGTTTGACAGTGGCTGGAAGCATCCAACCTGGACACAAACACTCACGTGCCTCCTTCCAGGCTTGGTGAATTCAGTCAGCTGGGGACTGGGATAGGGGAGCTTCTTGGGCCATTTATCTATGGACTTAACAGAGGCTCAGGACTCTTGGCTCTAAAGTGCTCTTAACCACTGAGCCATCTCTCCAGCCCAACACCTACTTTCTTAGTGTTAGGTTCAGAGTAAACAGAACTAAACAGAAGGACTTTGGCTGGGTTAACAGGATGGCTGTTACTGAGTAAACAGGGGCCTAAAGGTGGGTTTCTGTTTACCAGGCATGTCCCTTTAACCACCCCAAAGGTCTACTACAATGGGCAAGGACATCTAATTCTCAGCCTGCGTCAGTTCAAGGACCCCACCTGCTGTCATATAAAATCTGCTTGCTTTCCTATCATTTGTGCAGCTGTCTGTTTGTTTGATCCCAGTGCCCATGGCCTTGGCAAGTTTGATCCCCAATAAATTTTTTTCCTACCCACAGAGCGGTCTAGTTCAGTGGTTTCACTATGCTCTCATATCTGAGTTATGGAGGGATTTATTTAGACCTTGAATAACAATGGTGTCAGAAAGGATTCACCTGCTGCTTCATTTAAACTGAGGCTCTCCAATAACTGAAATGCTTTCAGAGGTGCTCTGGGCCCCACTCTTCATTGAGGACCCCAGGACCACCACCAATTTCAGTGCACTCTTAGGATGATTTTAGCCAAAGGGAAAGGAAGGCCTCTCCTGCTTGTCTATTCCGGTCTGGGCTTATTTGTGCTCACACGGTTAGTTGCGTCGCAGATCTCCATTACTGGCTACTGCAATAAAAACTCCAACCCTGCGTCACACCCATGAAATTGGATTTTAGCTCTAAATCCGAATAGTTCTATCTGAGACTATATTGTTCCTTTTATATGTCACCAAAGGAGCCAGAAATGATCAGAGACGTGTTTCACAGAATTCTGAGCTTCCAGGACTTTAACTCTACCAGCCTTCCAGAAGGGTGTCCTGAGAGCACACTCTGGCCCTGCACCCCCAGAGGCTAGCAGGGTGTGGCCAGTTACGATGGGAAATCTTCTGTAACCCCCACGCCTTCTGTTTTCAGCTCGCCAAGGCTTGGGGCAAATATGTCCCCTCATTCTCCAAACAGTTTGTGATGGTAAAACTGTCAACATTTTAAAATATGTACAGAGAGGGACAATATACATGCAGCAAAAGCCGCAATCCTGAGTGTTAGCGTTCATTCCCTCCAGGCTCCGCACCACAGTTACCTGGCAACAACCAGGTGTGCCTGACTCACTATAAAAGGGGCTGCCTGCCCCCTCCTCACTCTCTTACCCTCTCTGTCCCTTCTTTCCCCATTCTCCTCCCCCCTCCTCCCTGGCCGGCCTCTCCTCTCCCTTCCCCTCCACCTCTGCCTCTCTCTGCCTTTCTTTCTCTATCTCCCTCCTCAACTGCCCTCCCTATGCCCTAAATAAACGATTCCATACTGTATCTGTCTTATTACTGGTACCTCAGGGGGAAGGGATGTCTCAGCATGGGCCTGCAGAGGTCCTCCCTTCCCCCACACCATACTGAGCCTGTGCCAAACATATCCCGGTTCCTTCTTTCTTTCTTTTTTTATAAAAACACAATCCTGAGTAGGTTGGTTTAAGGGATGCTTCCATGGGCCTTGCACAGGTTTGTGCTATCAGCACTCAGATTCATTTTGCTTCTCAGTCTGTACTGTATCCCACTGGGAGTGGGTCATTATTCTAACGGCTGTCACCATTGATAGGATTTTAGATTTCTTTTCCTTCTTTTCTTTTTTCTTTCTTTTCTTCTCTTCTTCTTTCTTTTTTATTTTTGATAGTGGATTTTAGTTTTCTTGTTTGCGTTTGTTTTAGCAGGGACCCATCATGGAGCCCTGGCTGTCTTGGAGTTTACAATGTAGATCAGACTATCATCAAACTCACAAAGATCCACCTGCCTCTGCCTCCTTGACTGCTTGGGGGATTTAAAGTGTTTGCCACCAGGTCTGGTCTATTTGTTGTTGTCTGTTTGAGACAGAAAGCATATACTTTATATTGGTAAATTGACATGAGCAGTTTGAGCTCACTGAGAATCTGGTTCTGGACATAGGGCTTCTTCTTCTCCTTCCTCCATTTCAGAGCTGTAGCCGCCTGCGGCTGGGAGCGCTGGGAACGAAAGGGGGACGGAGAGCGAGAAAAGATGAAGCCAAGACAAAGTTCTCTGATCAAGGCTCGATGGTATAATGTTCACCTTCCAATTTAAAGGGAAAGACCCTGCCCAAACCCTTCCTAGTTTCAGCCAGGAGAGATGGGTGGGATAATCCGTTCTTGGTCACTGGTCTCGGCCGGAGATGTCTCAAGGCAAGCCCAGGGGCAGTTCTTCTTTCAAGTTCCTGTAGCAGGTTCTACGTGCAGCCAAGGTGGGTGACTCCACCTAGGTGTCTATTGATATGCAGCCAAGGTGGCTAGTTCCACCTAGGTCCTATTATCTGGTCTATTGTGGTAAACAAGGTCTCGGGCCTGCTCACGGCTGGGAGAAGGGCACACAGAGCTAAACATGTTTGTCTCAAAGTATTCTCCAAGGCCCCTTGTGTAGGGATTTGTGGCTCCCCTAACGCTGACAGGGAGAGTAGAAAGCAATAGTATAAGCATAAAACTATGTTTGGCCAGCCGTGGTGGTACCCACCTATAGTCTCAGAACTCAGGAGGCAGAGGTGAGCAGATCCCTGTGAGTTTGAGACCAGCCTGATCTATCCAGTGAGTTCCAGGCCAGCCAGGGCTACATAGGGAAACCCTGTCTCAAAAAAACAAACAAAATAACAAAACCGCCAATAACATTATGTCCTTGAAAATATCTAGAATACAGACCATTTCCAAACAGAAATTACTATTGGTTTTTGTTGTTTTTTGTTGTTGTTGTTTTTCTTTTTTTCTTTGGTTTTTCGAGACAGGGTTTCTCTGTATAGCCCTGGCCGTCCTGGAACTCACACTGTAGACCAGGCTGGCCTTGAACTCAGAAATCCACCTGCCTCTGCTTCCCAAGTGCTGGGATTAAAGGTGTGTGCCACCACCGCCCGGCCAAAATTACTATTGTTTATCTCATGGTATAAAAACGCCTGTACTGAGAGAGAACACAGGAAGCTCATCTGTGGAGACAAACGTCAATCAGGAACTGCCTTAACTTCTTTAGAACTCTGTGAGTATCTGACTTGATGATGTCATTTCTATTTATTACTGTTCTTTTGTTCAAAAGCTTTATCTAAGGGATACTCTACTTTGCTGGAGATTCTCTATATTAGGAACTCCAGCTGACTGCCTTAACGGGGCTTCTTTTGTTAATGTTTGTTGATTGTTTTATTTTATGTGTATGTTTGCTTGACCTGCGTGTGTACATGCGTGCATGCGTGCATGCGTGCATGCGTGCGTGTGTGTGTGTGTGTGTGTGTGTGTGTTATTTGTTGTACATTTAGTAACTGTGAGGGCTAGAAGAGGGCCTCAGATCTCTTGGAACTGGAGTTACAGATGGTTGTGAGCCACCATGCTCATGCTGGAATTTGAACCCTGGGACTTCTGATAGAGCAGCCAGTGCTCTTAACTGCTGAGCCACCTCTCCAGCCCCTGCTAAATGCTTTGAGTACCTAATTTGATGATTCCTTGCTGGCTGTCTGGCTGTCTCGCACCTGATCTTTATTCTTTTCCTTCAGCTTGCTATATTCTTGATAAACTCAGTTAAAGTGGACACATGGCTATATAGATCGTCCCCTGGACTGTAAAGAATACAGGGTCTTACATAGCCCACATTCAATTCAGATTTGCTACGTAGCTAAAGATGATTTCCACCTCCCATGTGCTGGGGTCATAGGTGTGTGCTACCATGCCTGGTCATCACTGATTAGTTTTGTGTTTTGTCTATTTCTGGATTTGTAAAAGTGGAATTAAATGGTATACTGGTATAGATTGTTTCTTTTTTTCTTTCTTTCTTTCTTTTTTTTTTTTTTTTGGTTTTTCGAGACAGGGTTTCTCTGTATAGCCCTGTCTATTCTGGAACTCACTCTGTAGACCAGGCTGGCCTCAAACTCAGAAATCAGCCTGCCTCTGCCTCCCAAGTGCTGGGATTAAGGACGTGTGCCACCACTGCCCAGCGGAATTATGTTTCTTATACTCAGCTTAATATCTATGCAGCCTATCTGTTAGCTGTACCAATTTTTTTATTTTCCTGCTTCATTGCTGTGTACTATTCCAATTTCATAACTATACCACAATACATTGAGCTATTTATCTCTAGAGAAGCATGAGGTCCTTCTTTTGTCTGACTGAAATGAAGGAAGCCTTGACCGGCCCTCCTCTTACCTGCCAGGTCCACTCCACCTTCAGCTTTGTTCATGGGGGTATTCATCCTCTGTACTTTGGGGATGACTGAGCCATATCCCTGTAAGGGTCTGAAAATCGCTGAAGGAAGACCCCAGACTCAGTATGTAATGACAAAGAATGTTTATTCCGTAGAAACAATCAGCATGCAGTGGGTTAACCATTCTTTGAAAAGGGGACCCCAGACAAAGGGGTGCAGGCCTTTTTATAGGGAACAGGCGCGGTGTGGGGGGGGGTGCTCTAGAAGGATTAGGTAATTTAAAATTGCATTGGTGGGTGCTGGGGAGGTCACAGGTGGTCAGTGGACTGTATTCCTATGTCATGAATGTTTAGCCATGGGATGAGATAGGGCTGCCCAGCGCAGATGGCTCACCCTGACATAAGATATTTCCCCATTCTTGTGGTTATCCCCAGGCTGTTCTTTGGGAGGGGGTTTACGATCTTGTTCTGGGTTTTATTGTCTGTTTCTGGAGCTGGTGTCTTAAGGCTTTCTTTTTGACATTAGGTTTGGTCCTCAAATGGAGACAAATGTTTATGTCAACCTTTCAATCCCATGACTTCAGAAACAAGTTCAGTTACTGGCCAGTCAAGGTGCGAATTTAGGACTGCTGCACTTCCACTGAAAAGGCAGGCTGAGAGAGGCACCCAACCTGTCTTCTCTTCCTATCTCTGGAATGAAGTTTCCTGCTAGAGTCTTTAGATCTAACCAAGGATTGGTGGTAACCCACGGACAGACTGCTAGCTGCTGACCAACTCCAGCTCACCCTCTCCGTAGAGAATGCATGGGGGCCATATTGCCCAGTCTTCCTTGTAGTTTAGTGGGGTCCAGCGAGATTGAGGTTTTACCGCTGTAGGCAGAAGTGCATGGCCTGGTGTCCGTCTCATGATAATCCTCTTCTGGATGCTTTCCGGAGCTCTTTCTTTTCCTGGATGGTGGCCTTTATAACCACAAGCTAAAGATGGAAAAGCCAACCCACCTTGGTTCTTTTTTGTTGTTGTTTTAAAAACTTATTTATTTTATGTATATGAGTACACGACTGCTGTCTTCAGAAAACCAGAAGAGGGCACCGGATTCCATTACAGATGGTTGTGAGCCACCATGTGGTGGCTGGGAATTGAACTCAGGACCTCTGGCAGAGCAGTCAGTGCTCTTAACTGCTGAGCCATCTTTCTAGCCCCCACCTTGGTTCTTAAGTGACTGTGTAGAACAGAGACTTTCCTCCCTCCTCTTGCCCCTCTAGCCCTGGCTCACCTCCTAGGACTGTTTAGCTGCATCGCCCTGACAGTGGAAACTGAATGTCCGTAGTGTTTAGGCCCCAAGACATCTTGGGGTTAACTGGAAACAACTGCCAGCCATGCTTACACTAATACCTTGCTTTCTCCCTAGAGGCCTCAGGTAGCTCTGAGATACACTACTTATTAAAGAGTTAAAAATATTATACTAACAGTCATACAGATGCAAAACAAATAGTTTAGGACAGTCTAAAATGCAATTATAAATCTCCCACCTTCCTCTCCTCCCAACTAGTAGCTAGCCCTACGAGTCCTAACACTTTTAGCTATGTCTGTCTTAATTTTCTTGTTATTTCTACCTAATCTCCTCTACTTACCGTTTTATTTATTTTATCTATGGCTTCTAACTATGTATGATGGATAAAAGGTTTTCACGAGCAGCTTAGACAGATCACAGCAGACTAGCCGGTTCCACGAAGGGAGGTTTATTCAGGAGATAAGAGCGGAGAAGTAGAGGAGTGGAGGCTGGCCATGACCACGTGAAGAGAGGGGGGGAGGGAAGGGGGGAGGGGAGAGGACAACCTGCAGGCCCTGGGTCGAGGAGAACAAGAGTAAGAAAGAGAGGAGGGGGCAAGCAGCCCCCTTTATAGTGGGTAGGCTATGCCTGTTGCCAGGTAACTGTGGGGAGGAGCATACCTGGCTGTTGCCAGGTGACTGTGGAGGTGGAGTTTAGACAGATTACTAACAATGGAGAGGTTGCAAGGCATTTTTAACCTAGCGGTTTTTTGCAGACTACAATAAGAAACTAGTATGACTGAGTGGTTTAAACAGTAAACATTTTGAGTTCTGGAACCTGGAAGAGTCTGCTGAATACTGTGGGGGCTTCTGGGAATCCCGGTTGAGGTTTAATAATACTCAGGGACATTTGTTTTGTTTTTGTCTTGTTTTGTTTCCGAGACATGGTTTCTCTGTATACCTCTGGCTGTCCTGGAACTCACTCTGTAGACCAGGCTGGCCTTGAACTCAGAAATCCACCTGCCTCTGCCTCCCAAGTGCTGGGATTAAAGGCGCGCCACCACCGCCTGGCTACTCAGGGACATTTGTATGCTATAAGACTTTCGCTGAGGCAGAATCTTGGCTACCATCTTAACGTAACGCCAAATCCTTGCCACTGTGTCCCACCACGTGGATCCCCTCTGTCCCGGCCCTCCATCCCCTGCCCCGCCCCCCCACTCCAAGCTGCCAGCTCTTTATTCTCCAAAAAGCCACATTCCAGAAAGAGAAGCCAGGGATGTGTTTGGTGGAGGCGCAGTACGGTGTGGGGGAGTGGGGGTGTCTCTGTGGGCCCATGCTGAGGCATCCCTTCCTCCTGAGGGACGAGCCACAGATGGTATAGTATAGAATAGAGTTTATTCAGGGTTTGGGGGGAGGGTTTGAGAGAAAGAGAGAGGGGAGGGAGGGAGGGAAGGAGGAAGGGAAAGAGAGAGAGAGAATGAGAGAGAAACAGAGAGACAGAGGGAGAGGAGGTTGGCCATGAGCACGTGGGGAGAGAGAGGGGGATGGGGAGCGAGGAGGAGCAGGAGCAAGAGGGCAAAGGGGGTGGGTGAGGGGGGAAACAAGCAGCCACTTTTATATCGAATCATGCATACCTGGGGCGGAGCCTAGACTAAATATAAACCCAGTTTGCTTTTTAACATGATAATGTCAGAGAAGCATCCTTTCCGCAGGTGAGAAAGTACACGCATTTACATATAGAAAGCTCGTAATGTGCAATCGAAAGAACAAAACCACACATTCTGACAGCACTTTAATTCTCTGCTCTGCACAGCAAATGACAATTGAAAATACAGGGACACACCTACAGGCCGCTTGATGCAACAGGTGTGGGGAAAGTCATCCCAACCGCTGAGAGGTTGCTTCCGGGTTCATAGATTGTTACCTACTGTGGATATAGTTCTATGGTTCAAACAGAAGCAGTAGAGATTTCTGGAACCCTTTCATAAGGGCTCTAGTACTATTCAGAAGGTTCTGTTCTCAGGAACTGTTTGGGTTCCTATTACAAGGGGCTGAGGTACATATTTTACATAACAAAGCAGACCGGGTCTCCAGGTCCTCCAGGCATCCTTCTGTCCCTACCTGGCATACCCTGCCCCCAACCCTGAACTCTCCAGCGCAGGGGTTGGGCTACCCTTCTCTTCCCTATATAATCCTGACACTTTGCTCTGAAAGTCTTTCTCTCTCTTCTTCCTCTCTTTTTCAGTGCGCAATCCCATTCTTCTCCACCTCCCCAGTCCCCCACCCCACCCCCACCCCATCATGACTCCCCTCGCTTCCATCCTCAGGGCCAGTGAACTCGAAGTGGCCAGAGCAGCTTCACGATTAATCTACCTTCAATATATTCTAATCTGGCTTGAATTGACTCATTTCACCAGCGGAGAAATAACCCATCACTAACCATCTCACAATGCTCCACCCCTAAACCCATCCCACCGAGCCATAGGGGCCAGCATACGGATGTTAGTGGTACGGGCACAGATCTTCAATCCTTTGCCCTAAGGAAGTTTTAGGCAGAGGAAATAAGATGTGAGAAGGGCTAACACACTTCATCATCACAGGAAGGAGAACAGTTCGATGTGGGAGAAACAAAGCCTAGAATCGAATTAGTGTGAATTTTCACTTTACACTTTCCTGGCGAGGCTAGGAAGCTGCCGAGCCGGGGGGGGGGGGGTGCTTCTTCATTTTGGCCATGGGTTCATCTCTAGAAATGTTCTCAGGTGGGTGTGCAAGAGACAGCCGGAGTGAGGGTAGAGAGAAAGATGCTTTATACACAGGATTCCACCCTTTTCGCAGTGACCAGACAAGGTGGGCTATGAAGAACAAACCAAGTTTGATAACTTGCTGTCTTAGTTTCTTTTCCCACGCTGAGGCATCCCTAAGTTTACTCAGAGCATGTGGAGGCGAGTTGAGAGGGTAGTAGAGACAGAGAAAGGCAGAGAGAGAAAAGAGTAGAGGAGTAGAGGCCAGCCATGAACACAAGGAGAGAGAGGGGGGAGGGGCAAGAGGACAGAGCGAGAGCAAGGGAGGAAGAGAGAGCAAGGGAGGAAGAGAGAGCAGAGGGAGCAAGCAGCCCTTTTTACAGTAAGTCAGGCACACCTGGCTGTTGCCAGGTAACTCTGGGGCGGAGCCTAGACAAGATGCTAACAATGGTTCCCCCCCTTTAGTGTTTGTCTTCCTAGCATTATTAACCTGATTAACATATTCATTGGAGGCACGCCCAAAGTCCAAATAATCCCTTAGCCCAGTACCTGGAGGTTAAACTCCCAAGTGGTTCTTGATTCTGTCAAGTTGACAGTTAACACATCACATTTGCCTAAGGTCTCAGAGAAGCCATATGTCATCTTCACACACCGCTTCATTTCATGATGGGTGCTAATTAATCTTTTGTCTGCAAAAAAAAAAAAAAAAATAGAGATTTGTGAGCCAGTTGAGGTCAAACCACTCTGTGGGGTGACTTGGGCTAGCAAAGTGTCTTGCACATCCAATTTTGTAAACAGATATTAGGTTACCAATTAAGCAGTTCCACCTGAGCCGGTCTCTCTTGCTCCAACCCGTAGGGGGCAGGGGAGACAGTGCATTTGCTCCGAGAGTCTGGGAAGTCATGCTTTGAAACCATATGAAGATCGTATTTGAATTGCTGTCAGCTTACCACAATGTTGGTCTGAAGTTCCAAAGTGAGTAGAATTGTCTGTCTCGTAACAGATCAATTTAAAGAAAATAGTTATATATAGTCCACCAGAATCTTTGACAAAGTAATAAAAATTTTTGTATTAGTTACAAAGAATCATGTAAAGACTGTACAACCTTCAAGTATCAGCCCTGAGAAGACAGTGGTCCTGTGGGGACACTTCCTATATTGAAAAAAATAACTCATTTCCTTGTTCTCTGCATAATGTCCAAGATGACTCTTGTGCTGATTCATGTTACTCAGCCTGTCACCCACTGAATGTTTACTAAATCCTTCCTCCTGTCAACAACTGCACCGTCATTATTTTTTTTTTCAGACATCACTAAAAACAGAAATTCCTATTGGTGAGGACAGTTCTCACGAATCCTTTGCTGATACAGAAAAACCACGGAGAGAATCTGCCTTCTACTGGATGTACTGCCACTGGTCAGTGCAGACTAGCAGTTGGGAACCCCATTTAAAGCAAAAATAGACAGTGGGGGTGGTGTTGTGCGTTCAATCTCTGCACTTGGGAGGCAGAGGCAGATCTACTGATCTATATGAGTTTCAGGCCAGCCTGGTCTACAAAGTGATTTTAGGTCAACCAGAAGAACAAAGTGAGACCCTGTGTCTAAGGCAATAATTAAATAAGTGAATAAAGAAATGGAAATGAGCCGGGCAGTGGTGGCGCACGCCTTTAATCCCAGCACTTGGGAGGCAGAGGCAGGCGGATTTCTGAGTTCGAGGCCAGCCTGGTCTACAGAGTGAGTTCCAGGACAGCCAGGGCTACACAGAGAAACCCTGTCTTGAAAAACCAAAAAAATAATAAATAAATAAAACACAAAAAGTTGAAAAAAAAAGAAATAGAAATAAACGTGGTACTGATGCAATCTATAATTCCAGCACTAAGAGCACTAAGTGGCTGAGAACAGTCTGAGTCATACAGTGAGTTTAAGGTCGACCTGGGCTACAGGTTGAGATCCTGTCTCTTCAAAGCAGGTATTCATTTCTTTGTTTCTTTCTTTCCTTTTTTTTTTTTTTTAAGATTTTTAAATTTATTTTATGTATATGAGTACACCATCACTGTCTTCAGACACACACCAGAAGAGGGCATCAGATCCCATTACAGATGATTGTGAGCCACCATGTGGTTGCTGGGAATTGAACTCAGGACCTCTGAAAGAGTAGTCAGTGCTCTTAACCGCTGAGCCATCTCTTCAGCCCAATATTCATTTCTAGTTTTAGCTGGTTTAAAAGTGTGTTTGACTATCTCTGGGTAAGCATGCTGGTTTTATTCCTTCTTTCCCCCTCTATCTCTAATACCCTCATCATCTTTTTCAAAGTGGTCTCAATTCATATATCCCAGATGGTCTCAAACATACTGCTTAGCCCAGGCTAGCCTCAAACTTGGAATTCTCCTACTTCCATTTCCTGAGCACTAAAATGAAATGTCTATGAATTACATTGGACAACCTGAGAAAAATTAAAAATATAGCAACACACACACACACACACACCCCACTTCCAAGTGATTAAGACCCCATTCAAAACAATTAAGTCTAAATCAGAATTTGTGTCTTGAGAGTCTCACATATTTTTTGTTGCTGATTTTTTAATATCTCAGTAGGGCAAGGTGGTATAAAGCCTTAATACTAGCACCTGGAGGCTGAGGGAGGTGGCTCTCTGTGAGTTCAAGACCAGGCCAGCCTACATATAGACACTGTCTCAAAACCAACCAACCAACCAACCAACCAACCAACCAACCAACCAACCAAAACTCCCAGTGTGTCTAATATGCAACTAGAATAGAGAGCCCTCTCTTTTTCCATTCCTCTCCTCAGGACCAGGACTAGCTGTCTATCTCTTCAGTTGTGGCATCTTCTCTGGCCACTGTGTTCTTAAGAGTTCCTGATGGCTTAGTTGTTACTGACCGCAGATCACTGTCTTTAACCAAGTCTGGATTATCTATGGTTGGGAAGATTTACCTGCTCTTTATGTCTGTCAGTCCCAGGTGCTGGGGGTCACAGCCCACCCCTCTAGGAGCCTGACTTCAGCCTCGGCTTGCTCTTGCCCAGTTCTGTATTCTCCAAGCAGCCAATATAGATTGTCAGTGCTCTTCAACACTCTTGAGATTAAACGAACGAAGCCTGGGAGAGGTGGAGCTTGCCTGTCATCTACATGGCAGATAGAGACAGGAGGATTAGGGGTTTAAGGCTCTGGACAGTGTTTGTTTGCCTTCTTCCAAATTTAACCCCAGGTAGCTGACATGGCATACACACAGTTGGGCCTTCTTGGGTGTCACCCGATAACCTAGGGCTTGTTATAGGCCTTCTGACATTTCTCCTCTGTTTCTGAACCTATGGGGAGGCCATCCACTTCTCACCCCCAGTAACAGTGCACCCCAGTAACAGGGATGCCCTCCAGATACTCCAGTCAGAAAGTCAGGAGGTCAGTTCTCAAGGCCTCCTCAAAGAGAGCTGGAGAGTTTTTGAACCTTTGTGTAGGGGCAGGTCTGATGCTAAGGTCCTGTTCCCCAATTGGTTCTTGATCTGTTAGTGGAGAAGCCATGGGCTAATTGCTAAGCCTGTCATCCTTAAAAAATAAAATGAAAGAATGGGGGTGGGAGATGCTAGACAGATGGTTAAACAGTTAAGAGTACTTGCCAAGTGCTCTTCAAGAGGACCCAAGTTTGGTTCCCAGCACCCACATGGCAGCTTGCAAGTATTACTACAGTTCTGGGGGATCCATTGCTCTCTCTTGCCAACCCAGGCATAACATGGTGGTGCACAGATATGCATGCTGGCAAAATACCCACACACATGAGCAACAACAACACGGAGTCAGAAGGGCTGGTGAGATGATTCAGTGTGTAAACACACCTGCCACCAAGCTTAACAACCTGAGTCTGATCCTCAGAGCAGGATCCACTGAGTGTCACAAGTTATATTCTGATCTCCATGAGTTTGCACCTTTCCAAAGTATATACACAAAATAAATGAATATATTTAAGAAGAAGAGACAATCTGTACCCTGCCCCCAACATCGTCAGTATGGCTCAGTCCAGACATAGTTGAGTTACGTCATCGCTGCATACCCAGCTAGTATCTCTGTTGAGACCTTCTGAGGTGCTAATTACAGTTGGGAATTAATCATTATTCTAACCGAGGCTTATTATCTCCTCAAGCTTCTCATTATTAAGTTTGCATGAGTCGCTGAGTACACAGACAGCACTGGTGTAAATTGTCATTCAGCAATACACATTAAACACTCAGAGCGGTGTTTTTTTTTTTTTTTTTTTTTTACCGTGCAGTCTATCGTGTGAATCTATTCCTGCAAAACTCGGTTAAAGACTTATTGTAAAATTCCATTTTTTTCTTTCTTTCTTCTAGCTTATTTTTATGATCCCAGTAGTTTTAGCAAGCTGTCCTTCCCCTTTCGTGCTCTGAAACCTAATGTGACAACCGTGGGAATTCTGTCCTTTCCAGAAAGTCACCTATCTCAGAAAAGAGTGTCAGTACGGATTTGGTGTGAGAGCCCTTGAATGTGCTAGCTTCCCTCTGCCTCCTTGTATATTAATGAAAGTATTAAGATAGTTTCATCATGGTAAAAAATATAATTCAGCAAAACAGTCATTATTCTATTACCGTGAGAACATATAACTCCCTGTTTCCCAGAAGCTGAAAATGGAAGGTTGGTTTGTTTTTGTTTTTTGTTTTTTTGTTTTTTTTTTTGTTTTTTGGTTTTTTTTGTTTTGTTTTGTTTTGCTTTGCTTTTTTTAGTGAAAATGCCGTCGGGCGGTGGTGGCACACGCCTTTAATCCCAGCACTTGGGAGGCAGAGGCAGGCGGATCTCCGAGTTAGAGGCCAGCCTGGTCTACAGAGTGAGTTCCAGGACAGCCAGAGGCAGGCGGATCTCCGAGTTAGAGGCCAGCCTGGTCTACAGAGTGAGTTCCAGGACAGCCAGGGCTACACAGAGAAACCCTGTCTCGGGAGGTGGAGGCAGACAGATCTCTGAGTTCCAGGACAGCCTGTTCTACAGAATGAGTTCTGGGACAGCCAGGGCGTCTCCACTCCCCTTGTATCTACCCGTGTCCGGACGGCTGGCTCACTGTCTTTCTCACAAGCTGGACTGAGGTAGAGACCGAATCCATGTTGCTCAGCCTGTCACCGCAGCGCTCAGCTCCGCGGTGTGCAGCATACTGTGCTCGTCGGCCCAGTCCAGGAGGTCACGTGCCCCTACCCAGACCACGGGCATCAGCTCCCCGCCGTCTACTCCGCTTCCACTCCTTCCCCAGTGCAATGTGCTGTCCCCACGCGTGCCGGTGTGTGTACGTGTTTAAAATGCAAGCCCACTTTTATTAGCCACAGCCCTTCAGTGATTTCTCGTTCCTCTAATCCAGAGTTCAAATCTCCCCCCGCCCCCATAGTCTCTATACTAACGGGTTCCTCAGGCTTTCTCTCAGCTCCCTCTGCCGCCTCTTCCTCACACTCCCTTTATCATTTTTAGCTCTCTGCTTCGGGTCATTTCCTTACAGACGCCTCCGTGGTGTTCATTCCAGCAGGGCTGGTGTTTTCTTTTCCGTAGCGTCTTCTCCAGCTTATTCACCATCGGTGTTATTCCTGGTTATCTATCTGTTTCTCTAATTTGACTTGTAAATTTCATGAGCGTGAGGGACACGCCCACTTCACCCCATACGGAGAACCTAATAGCAACCCGTAATGTGCGTGGAATGTCTGATTAGGACAGATGGTGTGCTAGTCCGGTGATGAAAAAACAGAACGAGGGAGAGGCTGGAGGAGTGCCGAGGGCCTCTGGGTTTGTGACCCCAGCAAGAATTCAGAGGAATGCATTTGCCATGGCTTGACATGAAGTTCCCAAGAGGTGGACAGGAAAGGTGAACCACTCCTGTCTTAGTTAGCACCGGGTGGGAATGAGGCTTATCTCTTCCTGCAAATGTGGACCCACTTCAGAGGAATTAAATCCACCCTGTGGGGTATTACACAGTTGGTCAGTGGAAGATCCAAGATCGGAACAGACTGCTTTTCTCATGGGTAGGAACCACCAAGGTGCAGATTGACCCTTGCCAGGGACTTCTGTGTTGCCCCTGCCTGCCTGAGCCGGAATCAGCATCAGCTGAGTTTGTTATTTATTCAGTCTAGCCTGGAGTCCGGGTTGCGATGGATGTCGCCCGGATTTTAGTGCGGACGCCCGCGTTCCGTGCTTTGCTCCTGGTGTCTTTCACTTGTTCCTGTAGGCTGTCCCGGTGAGAATACTGACACAGCTGCCTTTGGGAATCCAATGGGAGCTCAGGCACAGGGCAGAGATACAGGTGGCAAAGTGTCAGGGCAGGAGGCAATGGAGCTGAGAGATGATGATTCCTGCCGTAGGATAGAGCAAGGGGAGCAAGTTCAGCCAAGTGCCCGGATGTGCTACCATGGTTCAGGTCACATGACACCCTGCCAGCTGAATTCCCACCACAGGAGGATCCTATTAGGAGAAAGACACGTTCCATTTTTGTGGTTTGATGTGTGTGTGTGTGTGTGTTAGAGAGGGGAGAGTGTGGAAACAAACCACTGTCTACATAGTAGTTAGTATTCTTTTTTGGTTTTGTTGTTTTTGTTTTTCGAGACAGGGTTTCTCTGTATAGTCCTGGCTGTCCTGGAACTCACTCTGTAGACCAGGCTGGCCTCGAACTCAGAAATCCGCCTGCCTCTGCCTCCCAAGTGCTGGGATTAAAGACATGCACCACCACCACCTGGCAGTAGTTAGTATTCTATTAAGAGAAAAATTACTCCTGCTAGCTTTCTTGGTAGGCTTCATTGATCCACATCTGTAATTTTTAATTGTTTTGTAAAGACATAATTGATCCAATGACAAAATCTTTTTCTTTCCCCCTCTTTTCTTTGTAATTAATTAATTAATTAATTAATTTTTATTTTTTGTCTTTTGAGAGAGGAGCCCTGGTTAGCCTGGGTCTTATTATATGCCTACCAGGCTAGTCATAAATTCACAGATATCTGATTGGCTCTGCTGCCTCCTGGGCACTGGAATTCAAGGTGTGCACTACTGCACCCAGCAGAATGAAATTTCTTGAGTAACATAGAAATTGTAAAACTTTATATTTGCTTCAATTCTGTGACATTAAAATACAGAATATATGGGCTGGAGAGATGGCTCAGCAGTTAAGAGCATTGACTGCTCTTCTAGAAGTCCTGAGTTCAATTCCCAGCAACCACATGGTGGCTCACAACCATCTGATACCCTCTTCTGGGGTGTCTGATGACAGCAACAGTGTGTTCTGTGTTCATATAAATAAATAAATAAATAAATAAATAAATAAATCTTTTAAAAAACACAGAATACATAATGGAGATCTCAAAGAACCATACTTACTCTTTTGAAAAGTTTATCCAGAATTCTTATTTCTAGATATTTATGCAGATATGAGTTTTTCAGCCAGGCAGTGGTGGCACATGCCTTAGCACTCAGGAGGCAGAAGCAGGAGGATCTCTGATTTCGAGGCTAGCCTGGTCTACAAAGCGAGTTCCAGGATAGCCAGGGCTACACAGAGAAACCCTGTCTTGAAAAATAATAAGAATGAAAAAGGGTTTTCATATTTTTTGTTCCTTTTCAAGCAACTGTAAACACTTGATTTCATTGCTAGTTTCATTTATTTCTGAGGCTCTTTACTAAGGACCCAGCTCAGGCCTGAGTCTTCAAGAAGCGAATAGACATATAAAGAGAGAGAAACAGTTCCTGAGAGTTCAGGCTGTGTGTGCTCTTCATGTGTCCTTGACATCCTTTTGTGCATTCTGGCTTTGAATCTAGATGGGGCAGGGGGCGGGGAATCTCTGCAGTGGCACGTGCATGTCTTTAGAATCACCCTTGAAGACATCGAACACAGACTGTCAAATATTAAATCAATCATGCATCTGAGGCATTTTAGAAATGAACCCGTTACTTCCACATTCAAATTCTGAAAGCTTTAATACACTTGAGATGGCCTTTAACTAAGGCGCTGTATTCATCATTTATTTCAAGTCTTTTATTTAATTAAGTGTGTCAGCCCTCCCTCCCTCTCTTCCTCTCTCTTTCTTTCTCCCTCCCTTCCTCCCTTTCTTTTTCATTCTCTTTAAATTTTGAGCCAAGGCTTTACTGTGTTGCCTTGGCTTATGTCAAACAAGTCATCCTCCTGCCTCATTCTTGACTTTTGTATGCATTCTCGAAGTAAAGAACTATCAAATTCATCATCAGTTCACTGATTCTGGGTTTTGTTGTAATTTGTGAAGTGAGACTGTATACTTCCTCAGCTTCCCCTCTCTCTCTTATTTTTCTTTTCCTGAAAGTTTCTATTTTTTATTATTATTTAAATTTTCCCCTTCCCTTTTCTCTCTTGCTCCATTCCTGCTTGCTCGTTCTGGGCCCCTGCTCGCTCTGGCCCCCACTCACTCTGGCCCAAAGGTTTTTATCTATTTATTTATTACATGTGAGTACACTGTAGCTGTCTTCAGACACCCATTTGAGAGCATCACATCCCGTTACAGATGGTTGTGAGCCACCATGTGGTTGCCGGGATCTGAACTCATGCTCTCCAGAGGAGCAGTCAGTGCTCTTAACCACTGAGCCATCACTCCAGCCCCATGAATCCCAATCTTAAGATACCTCTGTATCTCTGCTTGTAGAAGGTGATCTGTCCAACCTGGTAAGGACGTTGGGAAGGGGAGGTCAGGAAAACAATGGAGTGACTTTCACCCACAGTCTCAGCTGTTCTCAGTCACAGCTGTGTGAAGAATCTCATGGGAGCCTTAGAAGTATGCACACTGGGGATACACCTCAAGGGAATCTGTTGTGATTGGTCCAGCATCAGTATTTTCTCCAGAGCTCCTTATGCAGCAGACTGAGTGGAAAGCTACAGTCTGAATGATGGTGCTTTTAATGTCCTGTATGGTCATGTATGGTTCAAATGTAGGAGGTCAGAAGGCATCTAACTTAGAGCTTCAAGGGACACTGAAAATAATATTTTCTTTATTATATGTTACAGGCTAACAATATGTTCTTTCTTTCATATGAAGAAAAAAAATTATTCTTTACTCACATGCACACAGTAATAAATATATGTAATGAATATATGTAATGATTGTTTTATTTTATTTTTATTTATTTATTTATTTATTTTTGGTTTTTCGAGACAGGGTTTCTCTGTATAGCCTGGGCTGTCCTGGAACTCACTCTGTAGACCAGGCTGGCCTCAAACTCAGAAATCTGCCTGCCTCTGCCTCCCAAGTGCTGGAATTAAAGGCGTGCACCACCACTGCTGGGCTATAATGGTTGTTTATTTCAAAGTTCTTTTCCTTCTCATGCTAAAAGATCTTTCTTGCTGGCCTGTGATGACACACGCCTTTGATCCCAGCACATGGGAGGCAGAGGCAGGTGGATCTCTGAGTTCAAGGCCACCCTAGTCTACAGAGTGAGTTCCAGGACAGCCAGAGCTACACAAAGAAACCCTGTCTCAAAAAAAGAAAAGAAGAAGAAGGAGAAGCAGAGAGAGAGGCAGAGAGGCAGGCAGAGAGGCAGAGAGGCAGGCAGAGAGGCAGAGAGGCAGGCAGAGAGGCAGAGAGGCAGGCAGAGAGGCAGAGAGGCAGAGAGAGGCAGAGGCAGAGGCAGAGGAGGCTGAAGAAGAAGAAGAGAAAGAAAAGAAAGAGAAGAAAAGAAAGTTCTTTGTTATACTGGGTTGAGGAAACTAGGCCACTTCTGAGGGACTGCTGTGAATTTTCAGGTTTTTATTCTTTTATTTTTATTTATTTTTTATTAATTTTTATTTTTTTTATTTAGTTAATTTTTTTATTTACACCAGAGTCAGGTTTTTATTCTTATTTTTTAGAAAACCGGCTAATTTCTTTCTTTCTTCTTCTTCTTTTTTTTTTTTTTGGTTTTTCTAGACAGAGTTTCTCTGTATAGCCCAGGCTGTCCTGGAACTCACTCTTAGACCAGGCTGGCCTCCAACTCAGAAATCCGCCTGCCTCTGCCTCCCAAGTGCTGGGATTAAAGGAGTGCGCCACCACCGCCCCGCCAGCTAATTTCAAAGTTAATTTTCATCGATCATTTGTCCGCGTTGACTCCAGTCTGGTTTACTCTAATCCACTGGGTCTTGGTGCAAGAGCCAATCAGAAATGATTGCTGGCCATGAGTTCAACAGGGGTAATTTACCAGCAGACACACCACACACCAAGCTTTTGAGCTGCTCTTTCTTTTCTTTTGAAAGGAGTGTGACCATATTATTAAGCATTTTCTTTTTAAAAAGATTTATTTACTTTATTTCCTGTGTGTGAGTGTTTTGCCTGCATGTATGTATGTGTACCAATGTGTGCCTGGTGCCCTAGGAGGCCAAACAAGGTTGAGCTGTTGTATGGGTGCTGGAAACTGAACCCAGGCCTTCCACAAGAGAAAGATGTTTTCTTCCCCCCACACCTCCTTCTTCCTCTCACTCCAGTCCCTCTTGACTCCAGCCCAAAGGGTACATATTTATATGTGAGTACACTGTAGCTATCTTCAGACACCCCAGAAGAGGACATCAGATCTCATCATGAGATGGTTGTGAGCCACCATGTGGTTGCTGGGATTTGAACTCAGGACCTCTGGAAGAGCAGTCAGTGCTCTTAACCGATGAGCCATCTCACCAGCCCAGAAGTAAGTGTTCTTAACCCCTGAGACATCGTGTGGCTGGCTCACATAACTGCCTGCTGAACTTCACTAGGGAACATGCACCTACGGGATCTCTTGTACAGGGATTCTGGAATACATGCCAATGCCTGCTAATACATCTCAATGGCTGCTAATGTCAACCTACTACTCTTCCCGCTCCTGATGGAGAGCTGAAGGCCAACTGCTTTTCTCTTCACCTTCTGCTGAGTGGAAGTCTTGTGTCCCTCCAAAGTTCATACACTGAAGAGCTTCGGGGATGGCTCAGTGGCTGAGGACCTAAGTTTGAATCCCAGAACCCGTGTAACATGTCTAGTATGGCTTTGCATGCCTGTATCCCCAGCACTGTGGGGAGGAAGGGGTTGATATAAGCATATCCTGAGGCTCACTGGTCAGCCAGCCTAGCCTACATGGTGAGGCTCTTTCAGTGATCTTGTCTTGAGGTAATTGAGATAGTTTGGATAAAAATGGTCCCCATAGACTCATAGAGAATGGCATTATTAGGAGGTGTGGGTTTGTTGAAGTGTGTCACTGTGGGTGGGCTCTGAGGTTTTAAGTACTCAAGCCAGGCCCAGCTACTCTCTTTTTCTGATGCCTGCTGTTTTTGTTGGGGGTTTCTACTCCTGCACAAACATCATGACCAAGAAGCAAGTTGGGGAGGGAAGGGTTTATTCAGCTTACGCTTCCACATTGTTGTTCATCACCAAAGGAAGTCAGGACTGGAACTCAAGCAGGTCAGGAAGCAGGAGCTGATGCAGAGGCCATGGAGGGATGTTACTTACTGGCTTTCTTTCCCCGGCTTGCTCAGCTTGCTTTCTTATAGAACCCAAGACTACCAGCCCAGGGATGGCACCACCCACAATGGGCCCTCCCACCCTTGATCACTAATTGAGAAAATGCCTTACAGCTGGATCTCATGGAGGCATTTCCTCAAGGGAGGCTCCTTTCTCTGCGATAACTCCAGCTGTGTCAAGTTGACACAAAAAACCAGCCAGTCCACCTGCAGATCCAAGTGTAGAACTCTCAGCTCCTTCTCCAGCATGTCTACCCGTGTGCTGCGATGATTTCTACCACGATAATGGACTGAACCTATGAACTGTAAGCCAGACCCAATTAAATGTTTATAAGAGTTGCCATGGTTATGGCGTCTCTTCACAGCAATAGAAACACTAAGTCGACAATGAAGAGGAGAGGAATAGAAAGACACTGGGTGTCTTTCTCTGGTCTCTCACAGGCATAGACGTGCAAACCTGCAAACTCACATGGATGCAACACACACACACAGAGATACACACATACTACACACATACCATACACAGACACAGACACACAGACACAGATACATAACATATACACCACATGTACACAGACACACATATACTGAGAGAGAGAGAGAGAGAGAGAGAGAGAGAGAGAGAGGAGAGAGAGAGAGAGAGAGAGAGAGAGAGAGAGAGAGAGAGAGAGAGAG
>NW_021621071.1:7264347-7270950 GCF_004785775.1 Grammomys surdaster
GAGAGAGAGAGAGAGAGAGAGAGAGAGAGAGAGAGAGAGAGAGAGAGGATACAAATAGAAAATTTGGGGCTGGAGAAATGGCTCAGTGGTTAAGAGAGAGCACACTGACACTGACTGTTCTACCAGAGGTCCTGAGTTCAATTCCCAGCAACCACATGGTAGCTCACAACCATCTATAATGGGATCTGATACCCTTTTCTGGTGTGTCTGAAGACAACTACAGTATATTCATATAAGTAAATAAATAAATAAATAAATAATCTTAAAAAGAAGAAAGAAAAGAATAGAAATCCATATATTGAAATCTAATGCAGATTAGGAGGTAGAAAGGAAAGTTTGGGAGGTGAAGAAGTCATGAGGGTGAAGTCCTCCTGAATGAGACTAGGACCCTCATAAAAGCAACCCAGGGTCTTTGGCTCTTTGCCTGTCCCTTCTGCTATTAAAGAATACATAGACGATACCCTGAGGGTAAGTAGGTTCACATCAGACACTAATCTACTGGGACCTTGTTTATGGTCTTTTCTGCCTCCAGAACTATGAGACTTCAATTTCTTCTTTGTCTCTGTCTCTGTCTCTGTGTGTCTTTCTCTCTGACTCTCTCTTCTTGCCTGTCTCTCCTCCTCCTCTTCCTCTTCCTCTTCCTTCTCCTTCTCCTCCTCCTCCTCCTCCTCCTCCTCCTCCTCCTCCTCCTCCTCCTCCTCCTCCTCCTCCTCCTCTTCTTCTTCTTCTTCTTCTTCTTCTTCTTCTTCTTCTTTCAAGACAGGGCTTCTCTGTGTAGCCCCGGCTGTCCTGGAACTCACTCTCTAGACCCAGTTGGCCTCCAACTCCAACTGCTTGATTTTGCCTCCTGCATGCTGGGATTAAGGGCATGTTACCACCACCCTGAGAGACTTTGATCTTGTTGTTTATAGAAATAAATATATATCATAAATACAAGCAGACTTATACTCTATAAATATACTCTTCAGCAGTAGGAACAGAACAAGATACTTTGTATCCGTCTCATAACTACCTTTTACATCTTCATCCCTCCTCATTAACGCTCGACAACAGTTCAGGGCCCCAAGATTCAGGCTGAGGATTGAGGTTAGAACTGAAAATGGAGGAGTAAAAACACAAGCAGAGAAGGCGGTAACGCATTCCATTAGTAAGAAAAGTATCTAAGTATAAAGGTTACAGTATTTGGGGGAGGGGATGGGAAGGGTTATATGAACCACGAATGGCTCTCAATGCCTGAAATCTCAGCACTCAAGGGATAGGGTTGGAAGGCTGAGTTTGAGGCCAGCTTGGCTACACAGTGGAAACCTGCCTCAGAAAGGGGTGGTCAGAAGAATAGAAAGAAAATTGCCATTTATTTTTATGACTCAAGTTACTATAAGTACACTTTCAAAAACATACAATGTACTAGTTACATTAGTATATTAATTACACAATATAAACGTGTTTTCTTTTTCCAAATAATGGAGAACTTGGAGACTTTTTGGCTGGTTCATTTTCCCTTTAACAGGCTCTTTCTTCCCCTCCCACGGATTAAGTCACATTGATGATATATTCTCCCACAATTCTTTGGAGTCTCCTAAAGAATAAAACCAAGAAGGTCAATTCAATGAATTTCTCTTATCTGGAAATGCAAATATGCTTGAAAGATAGATGTATGTGACAGGAACAGTACAACCTACGGGGCCATCAAAGTCTTCCAACGGCAGAAAAAAACCACTGGCAACATTTAAAGTAGCCCTAGCTAGATTGAAAAGACTCCCTTGAAAAATCTCCTTTCCATATACTCTCTGATTGCTAAATATAAATTGTTGGCAAATAATTATGATGAATAATAACACATCATTTAGTTTCCTGCCGGCTGCGGTCTGGCAGAATTGAAGCACGCTGAACCTCAGGAGCATGCAGTTTTAAAACTGAACAATTAGTTCACGATGATGGGAATCGAGGTTACCATGGCAACCGCATCTCAGAGCTCCGTGTGAGGCCATATTGTGTTGGTGTTTGAGTGGCAGAAACTGGTGGCTGCGATTTACACTCCAGGCCCTGTTGAGGTACAGATAGGAAGTTTTCCTTATGAAAGTTCAGGAAGGGTAGCTCCTTTGACATCTGCAGAGGAAGATTGTGTGTTTTTTCAGAGCCATGACAGTGCATTGTCAGTAGCTAGCTAATAGCGATATTCAGCCTTCAGCTTGGCCAAAACAATGTTGAAATCTAGACTCTCTGCAAAAACAACTGCACAGATGTGTAATGGTTAAATGGGCTTGTATCTAGTCTTCATTCATTCAGTGATGCTAGCTAGGTCTCCTCAGCTCTGGGAACAGACTTCTGACCTCTGCTACGACATCGCAGTCACATTTGAATGCACTAGACACCACACAGATCAAAATTCCCACTGCTCCATCGCACATTGCGGTGCCAGCACAAACCACGCTTTACCACCAAAAGGCCCAACACCTTCTAGACTCAGAGACCCACTGAATAAAAACGTCAGACTGTCCAGGAAGAAGGAGGAGGAGAAATCCTGTGGGGACTCAGGTCTTAGCAAGAACACTTTTCAATGGGGGGGGGGATCTCTCTAGCCTAGAGCTATGCTTTCTTTTCTTTCTTTCTTTCTTTCTTTCTTTCTTTCTTTCTTTCTTTCTTTCTTTCTTTCTTTCTTTTTTTCGAGACAGGGTTTCTCTGTGTAGCCCTGGCTGTCCTGGAACTCACTCTGTAGACCAGGCTGGCCTCGAACTCAGAAATCCGCCTGCCTCTGCCTCCCAAGTGCTGGGATTAAAGGCGTGTGCCACCACCGCCCGGCAGAGCTATGCTTTCTTAAGATGACATTTTAATCGTTTAACTGTTAGGGAGCCTCTCAGAACCCCAAATAATGTGTTGGGAGCCAGGAGCCAGGCAGTTCAGGATGGGGCTCCCAACGCAAAGCCTTGCTGGGTCACAGAGAGAAGAGTCAGAGTGGGGGCTGCACAGACAGCTCCACCACACTGGGCAGGTCCAGCCCGAGGCTCTGCAGGAGAGGAAAGTGAGAAGTGAATTGAAAAAGGCAGAAGAGCTGAGGAGAGGGTGGCTGAGAGGGGTCAGCAGAGAAAGTGCTTGCTGCACAAGCTGATGAGCTGGGTTTGATCCTGGAACACACCATGGAAGGAGAGGATGGACTTCCATATATTGTCTCCACGCAAATAACATGGCACACACTCCCCCATCTCTCCTTCTCCTTACACACACACACACAACACACACACGTAGATAACATTTAAGAATCTTTCGAAGAGTTTTCAGAATGAGTTGAGGTGCTCACAGTGAAAACCTTCAAAGTTTTTTGTTGGTAACTTAGACCTGTTTCTGTGTGGATCCTGAAATATCCCACAGGATATAGGCCAGCGTTTCTCAACCTGTGGTTTGAGACCCCTTTGAGGGTCACATATCAGATCTCCTGCAAATCAGATATTTACGTTACAATTCATAACAGCAGCTAAATCACAGTTATGAAATAACACCAAAAATAATTTTATGGTTTGGGGGCACCAGAGAATGAGGACCTGAATTAAAGGGTTGTAGCATTGGGAAGGTTGAGAACCACTGGGATAGACCATTTTTCAAGGAGCTAAGTTAGTGTAGGATAGGCATCTTTCTACAATTTATGGTGTCTTTTTGTCATCCAACACAATCTTTTATATTCTAGATTCATAATCCATTCAGAATCACTTATCGTTACAAAATATTCATGTAGAGTTTAAAAAGAGGGTCCACTTACCATAGCTGCTAATTCTACACACACATACACACACACACACACACACACACACACACGTTTGAGACCCACTTGCCTTTGCCTCCCAAGCGCTGGGATTAAAGGTGTACACCACCATGCCTGGCCGTTTAAAATCTGTTTTAATTCCCTTGCCATCAGAGAGCCCAGGCTGTCCCTGGGATATGCCTGTTTACAAGCACAGAATGTTCAAGTATCTTGTATGTGCTGTCAAACAAGAATTTCAACAAGCTGTCTAAACCGAGGAATGACCTTTTAAACTAATATTTAAGAATACTCCATACATTTTGTTCAGATGCCCCTTATACTACCCAGGACTTTCTGCTTCAAGAGCCAGCTCAAACCAGTCTTGAAACAGCCTTTATTTTTTCTATTCCTTTTCTTCTAGATAGTTCATCCTTTATTAGGCTTTTAAGAAATACTTAGTAAGTTAGGCTGTGGGCAAACAAAAATCAATGAAGCACTATTCTTACAAGGCATTAACAGTCTCGTAGGAGAAAGAAACATTTAAACCGCAAAGACAAAAAGTCAAATGCAGCAGGCTTTGAGAGTCTTGGGGAGCTAGCCACTGACTGTTAAGGACACTGACTGTTAAGGACAACGGTCACAGATGGATTAAGACAAATATCCTTAAGATTGGAAGTAGGGTTACGCTGAGAACAAAACCAGTAAGAGTCAATTCACAGAGGATAGGATTTGCCACCACGAAAACTTGTGCAATTTGTTGCCACCACGAAAACGCGTGCAATTTGTTGCCTGTAAGTATGTAAAAGCTCTTTCTGTCCACAGGCATAAATTCAAACTTGCCGTGATCTTCCGTGATTCTCGCATAGATTTCCTGCTTTGCCTCGGGTTAGTGGTTAGTTAGCTCTTTTAAAGTTTGAGAATCTCATGGGCTAATACATGAATGATCTCAGCAAACAGTCACCACTAGAACCAAGTCTTTCCCCCTCCATCAAGGGGATTGCCTTGTGGGCTGGCTCCCTGCGAGACTCTGCCTGTAGGAGGCGCTCGAGGGAGGCCGAAGAGGTCAGGCTGCTGCAGTTGCAGAGGGCAGGCTTGTCCCACAAACCGCCGCCTCCTTTCTAGTAGCAATGGAGTCCGGTTTGCAGTTTTGGCAGCACCGGCAGAACTGGCTTCTTTCGTTGTGCTGGGTGCAGAGAGCGAGCATCAGCAGATTTCTAATTTAAGCAATTCCGACCTCTTCTCTCTCTCCTCTCCGAGCGCTGTGGGTGGCAGCTGCTCCCCACATTCGCTGCCTTTGAGATAACTTTAAGGCAGGGACGTTTGCCGAGAGTTGGAGAGGTGCTTGCTTGTAACAACGAAGGGCAGGCGAGGGAGCACTGCCCCCATCTGCTGGGTAGAGAGGCCTCGGTGCTTTGAAATAAACAACCTACTGTACACAGGATAGGCTCCTACAAGTGATTCCACCTAATGTAGCACCAATAACAGGGTCGAGAAACCCTGGTTTATGGTTCTTTTTAACCCCTTCAGTTACAGATACCATGTACCACAAAGCTGTCATTCGTATACTACTAAAGACTATGCATAGCTAAAACACCTTTGAAAAGGAAGGAAGGAAGGAAGGAAGGAAGGAAGGAAGGAAGGAAGGAAGGAAGGAAGGAAGGAAAGGGAGGGAGGGAGGGAGGGAGGGAGGGAGGGAGGGAGGGAGGGAGGGAAAGAAGGAAGTAAGGAAAGGAAAGAAGGAAAGAAGGAAGGAACTGGTTGTGGTAGCGCACGACCTTTATCCAGACCCTCGGGAAGCAGAGGCAGGAGGATTTCTGTGAGTTCTAGGCCAACCTAATCTACACAGAGTTCCAGGACAGGGAGAGCTGTTGAAAAAGAAAATCTTTGTATTAGATCCCTCCATCAAGTAATCTTGTGCTTTTGTTTAATCCTGTCAACTCAACTTTCACAGCGTTACAAAAAGCAGTTAGGCTGGGTACGGCGGCCCCTGTGAGTAATCTCAGCAAATGGGGGCGGAGCAGGAGGAGGGGCTCCAGCTGGGGGGCGGGGCTGCATAGAAGTTCATTGGGTTGTACAAACAGACTTCAGATCTGGTTGATTTTGGTGTGTGATTTTTTTTATTCATTTGCAAGGTTGAAAAAAATATAAAATTTATAACATTAAACGAGGAATTAACTAGGGGAAACATAAAATTTCATGTTTTAAGCCTCTCTCCCCCAAACGAACTGTAAAGGATTTTTCATTAAATCCTTCTTACAAAATCCTTTTTGGTCTTTACTTACCAATTGGGATCAAACTCAAAAGCCGGGCGGTGGTGGCGCATGCCTTTAATCCCAGCACTTGGGAGGCAGAGGCAGGTGGATTTGTGAGATCGAGGCCAGCCTGGTCTACAGAGTGAGTTCCAGGACAGCCAGGGCTACACAGAGAAACCCTGTCTCGAAAAAAAAACAAAAAAACAAAAACAAACAAACAAACAAAAAAACTCAAGACACACCAGGGGACTGTTCTACCAGTTAACCATTAATATCCCCAACTCAGGAACTAAATCTTCATGTGTTATGATAAGAACTAGATACATTAGTTTTTCTGCGTGTGGTGGTGTGGGCCTCTAATCCCAGCACCTGGAAGGCAGAGGCAGGCAGATCTCTGTGAATTCAAGGCCAGCTTAGCCTACCTAGTGGCTTCCAGGATTACATAAAGAGACCCTGTCTCAACACAAAACCAAAACCAAAAACCAACACAACAACACAACACCACCAAGACAGGACACAGCACGTAAATAAGGAATGAGAGAATTATTTATGGCATCAGGAGTGTTGAGGTAGAGCCCGAGAGGGGAGTGGGAGACTGCTGTTCTCCCTGCAACATAT
>NW_021621071.1:7271350-7285778 GCF_004785775.1 Grammomys surdaster
ATATATATATGGTACCCCGTAATCGCTACTCAACGGAAACCTCAGTCTGGCAGTTGGCAGGCATATTTTATTTGCTCTGCTTTGTTTAGCCGATGTTGCAGAAATGTGCTATTTGGGGGGAAAAGAGTCAGATTTGGTGAAGGCAAAACCTTGTTTGCATATGGTTCTGGCAGCTCAGCTCAAGCACAGCTTGGGGAGACCTACGCTTCCCTTGTGTCACAGTCCCCCCGGTCTTGCTACTGGCTTATTCCCTTAGGCATTTGCCTTCCAGAACTCCAGAAGAGTGAGTCAATCATGATCAGCTTTTGCCATGATTTTACCAACCCAAAAAGGAACGAAGGTATTTCCCAGAAAGTCACAGGTAAAGGGGGATCTGAACCCGGAGCCAATCATTTTAAGAGATTCCTTATGCATCCAGCCCTGTTCCACGCAACCTGTATGTATTTCTTTGTCTAATCCTTCCAACAATGCAAGGAAGTAGGTCCTTGCTATTGTTAATTCCGCACTGAAGAATCCAAGCAAGGCTCAGGAGGTGCCTGGCAGAGTGCTTGCCCGGCTTGTGCGAAATCCTTAGTTCAATTCCCTACACTCCGGAAAACAGGTGTGGAAACGTGCCTGAAATCCCAACACGCAGGAGGATCCAAAGACCCAGGCCATCCTCAGCTGTACAGAAAGTTCAAGATCAGCCTAGGGTACATAAGACCCTGGCTCAACACAAATTAGTAAATTAATTAATAAAAAATTTTAAAGAAAGAAAATAAAGAAATCAAGATATAGAACGTTCAAGTAGCTTGTACGTGCTGTCAAAGAAGAAAACAAGCCGTCTAAACCGAGGAGTGACCTTTTAAACTAATATTTAAGAATAGCCCATCCAGTTTGTTCAGACGCCCCTTATACCAGACTTTCTGCTTGAAGAGCTTGCTCAAACCAGCCTTGAAACAGAATATTTTCAAATGTCAACCATCTGGTTCCCACAGTCAAACCACAGGATGCCTGCTTTAGAGCCGGCCCTCGGGTTGACTGCACCCAGCCTCCCTCTCCGGTTTCCGTTTCCCTTTGTGTGTTGACTTCATTCTCTCAAATAATGGCGAGTGTTTCAGGAAAACCTTCAGACTTGTTTTCAGTGTGTTTATTAAAGAGTACTGTCAGGATCAGCTGCAAGACTGGGCAGAAGAGGAAGTCGAACCATGATGCTCTCAACCAGGGGCAGCATTTCCCGTGGCCTGGAATCTGACCTCGGCAGCGGCAGTAGGTGACATTGTCCATTGATTGTAGTTCGGGGTCGAACTACAGCGATCATTGAAAAGTCCCGAGGGAGTGAAGAGCACGCATACGAATGAGAGAAAAATATCACTGCGACGAGGGTCAGAATCTTGCGCCTCCGTCAGGGAGAATTCTCCCTTTCATGGTGACTTCCAAATTTAATTTAGTCTGTAAGCTAACAAGAACACGAGGTGGTTAACACACACGTGATGGCCATCACTGACAAACAGGCTGAGCTAGGAGACAAAGGATTAGACCGCAGCGCCACCGTGTGGTAGCCCACATCCGGTCCACGCGCTGAGGTCGGAAGAGGATGTCTCTGTGATAGGGAAACGCTCAATTTTTGTGACATACAAGCAAAGGGGAAGGACAAGTCCGCTTTCCCACACTGGATTCATATTTTTCCGGATTTGTTAATGCCCTCCCCCAGTTCTGGTCTTACTGGCCTCTGAACCCTCCCCCCCCCCCCGACCTCTCCGAACTGACGGTGTACCTGTGAGCACCCAGTGTAATACGTATGTTCCACACAGATTAATTTCAAGTACTTGTGCTCCATCTACTCTATGTATGGCCCACATGGCTAATACAGTTACGGGATCCCGGAATGTAGTGCCAGCCCAGCTCTCTGATGCTGCTGCACGCACACACGTGGCACTATGCTGACACCTTCCTTTCCTGGATCTCTTGAATAATTCATGTTGTTCTGCTGGCCTTCTTTAGATACCCCAGGATCTGTTAATCACCTGCTTCTCTCTGAAAACACATCTGGCTTTTGAGTTCCTTGCTTCAGCTGGGACAATTGAACTACCTGACTCACCCCCTGTGAGTTTTCAAAGGACGCCTGGTTATCTACCGTTTGGTCCGGGTTCTGCCATTAGGGGGTCCCAGATTGTGTTTAGCCTTTGAACGGCAGGTCCAAAACTGGACCACATCTCCTTGCTGTGTCTGGCCTTTGGCCATCTGTCCCAGAAGGGCGAGCCTTGCTCTTCCAAACTCCTCAGTCTGTCCTCTCTCTGGCTTTTTCTGTAAGACCAGCATCTCAAGTAGAAGAACCCAAACTCTTGCTGAAGCAAACTTCCCCCTATCCCAGAAGAAAACCAAGGTGGTCCTCAAGCAAGCCAGTCAGGTTTCCCCAGCTATGCTGTTTTCCATGGCGTGGTGGCTGCACCAAGAATGTGGTCCTCTCTCTCAGTTAAAGGGCATACCCTTCAGGGAGGAACCGGAGCACAGGACTCTCCTGTGTCATTATTAGCAAGTGTCTGGGATGTGACACACTTAGCACTTTGCTCCGTTGTTGAATAGATGGGCACTTCTGGAGAACATTGTGGAGAGCTGGGGGCTATTACATTTGAGAGTATTAACACATTCAAGTTTTACAGTAGGTTGTTACTTTTACCCACAGGTTCCTGTTAGTATCTGTGTGTGTATGTGTGTGTGTATGTATGCACACATGCACGCATTCCGTGGCAGTCGTCTATTGAGTTGCCCGCAGCTCATCAGCTGTCACCTTCAAGTCTAATTCTTTGCAACACTAAGACGATATTGTGCCACCTACTGTCCAAATATGCCCTGCCCTTTCCTCTTCAAATTCTCCTCTCATCATGGTTGGGTTTGTACTTTCCAGTTGGCCTTTCCATTTCCGACCAGCACCGTAGGCAGCCATCGCTAAGCCTGATGTCCAGCTGGGGTGCCTTTTACGGGCTCACAGCAGCCCTTCCAGGTGACCACCGTGGTGGTCCAAGGATCGCTGCAAACCTGAGTGCTTATGTAACCAGAGACATAAATTGGCCCCAGGAGTCCTGAAGCAAGTTACTGAAATAACATTCTCTTTATCACAGGCCCGTTTCCACTGGGCCTTTTTACAGGGTGCTTATGCAACAGCAGCCACGTCAGCAGAAGTCGTAGAAGCGAAGGGCAGAGTGATATTTACAGTGAATAAATCATCGAATCTATTACATAAGAACTTAAAAATACTAAGTGTTTCTCCTGAGAACTTGGGAGGTTTGGAAAAATCTATACCTGGTCTTAGCAGAAAGGCTGAGAAGTTGAAGTTTCAAAAATCCAAAAGCAGTCGAGAAATAATTTCAACAGAAGCGAAACGTGAGCACCATTGGGAACGTTTTTTTTTTTTTTCACGGCCTCGACTGGCGTTGACTTTTAGCTAGTCACTTCAGTGTTCAGCAAAGTCTGTCAGTTAAATGCATGTCTGTAAATAAAGTCTTTATTAAATAGGGATTTATTTCACTCAAAAATGACTATCACAAGACAGACACCTGTGCAGCGGAAGTGTAAAGGGATGAATGAGGAAGGAGGCTACACAGGAGATTTCAAAGCAATTTGAATAGTAGGTATATTGGAGAGCTTCACGTTACTATAACGAAATGCCTGAGACAATCAACTTATGAAGAGGAAAGGTTTATTTTTGTTTACAGACCTACAAGTGGTAGGTAGCCCCAAACCAGATGATCTTAATCTTTGTGTCTCTGACAAAGATGTGGTGAGGCTATCCTCTTACATCTGAAAGAGACTGAGATATTGGAGTACCACAGCCCCCTTCAAAGGTTTCTAATGACCCAAGGACCTAAGGCTTCTTGAAGCCCCGCCTCCTCGCGGTTTCATCACCTCTCAGTAATACCTCCCTGGAGTCTAAACCTTTAATACAGGAGTCTTTGGAAACTACTACCAATTTTCAAACCACAGTATGTGTGTGCATGCATGTGTTTGTGTGTCTGTTTACCTTTGCTAAGAATCGAACCCAGGACCTTGTACACACCAGGCTCTACCACGATGCTACATCAGCAGCCCATAATTTACTTTATTATAGTTATTATTATTTGTATATGAATGTTTATGTTCAGGTTTACATGCATAAGGGTACAGTTGTGCATGTGGCTGCATATTTTTTTTTAAAGTATGTTGGGGGGCGGGGCTGGAGAGATGGCTTAGTGGTTCAGAACGCTGATTGTTCTTCCAGAGGATCCAGGTTCAATTCCCAGCAACCACATGACAGCTCACAACTGTCTGTAGTTCCAGAGCCAGGGGATCGGACAGCCTGACACAGACACACATACAGGTAAAACACCAACACAAACAAATAAACATTAAAACTCTAGTTTCTCTGCTCACCTAGGTAAATACAAAGTCGTGGAAGCTGCTAGCCTCGGGGATGCACACCTTGTTCTCTGCATGCCTGTAGGACCTTGTTCCTCCTTCAATTCAGCCCTTATCACACTGACCTAGGTTTTAATTCCCTGTGCATCTCTCTGTCTTTCTCAGTGAACTGTGAACGTCTTTACACTTTCATTTATTTCTCTTTATGTGCATGCTCGTGTGCGTTCATGTACATCACGTGTGTGCAGTACCCGAGGAGACCAGAAGAGGGCATCAGATTCCTATGGTGGAAAGTTGCCACGTGGGTGCTGAGAACCAAGCCTGGGTCCTCTGCAAGAGCAGCAAGGGCTCTTGACCCCTGAGCCCTCTCTACAGACCTCGTGTGTGAACTCTGAGGCTGGGGTAGGGGGTTGGGGGGAGGGGCGGTTTATTTTTCACGGTCCTTTCCCTATCCCCCCAACCCAATTCTAAAATAAATTTGTGCTCAGGAGACATTTGTTCCGTGGGCGGCAATTGTAAACAGGGCCCTAAGGCAGCCTGGCCCAGCACCGTGAAAATGTCAGCCTAAGTTTTTCTCCTCTTGACCTCTCTTCTTATTCCCTTCCCTCATAAAAACGAATTGCATAAAAACGAATTGCGGTGGCTCAGTTGGTAGAAGGCTGTTGTGTCCTTTGCAAGGCGCTGGATCTCATCTCCACAGCGCTGCATAAAACCACGCATAGAGGAGGCACATGCATGGAACCCCAGCATTCGGAAAGTGGGGTCAGGAGCAACAGGACATCACGGTCATCCCAACTGCACAGAGGCTGTTTAAGCCGGACATCATATAGGGGCCATGGCAAAGGGTCAACCGTATCTCTAATTGTCTCTCAGGAGCTTCTTACAGAGACCTACTCAGGACACGCTGCCGGGGGTCTTTGACGAGTTACCGTGTGAGGAGTAGGTGTGAGGACCACACTAGACATGCTTCACCCTCACTGAGGTCTTACCACAGGCCACAGAGTAGGTATTCTGATCTCCCTCACTGTAGTGAATGAAACTGGACCCCAAAGAGCCTATAGTTTTTGACAGTTTCCTTGCCGTCTGAGCAGGAGACATCCAGGGAGACTCCTCTGTCTGACTCTGAAGCTCAGGTCTGTCCTCCTACATGCTCCATACCAAGGCGTGTTGCTGTCAGAAACTGTATATTTTGATCTGAAGAAACTTTGAGGTTGTTCATGTAATCTATATTTTGTTACTAAAACAATTTTCTTTAAAGAAAGAAAGGAAGGAAGGAAGGAAGGAAGGAAGGAAGGAAGGAAGGAAGGAAGGAAGGAAGGAAAAAGAAAAGAAAAGAAAAGAAAAGAAAAGAAAAGAAAAGAAAAGAAAAAGAATTCAGGCTTTCTCTTGCCAAATAGGACTTTGCAAATCAGGACTTTGCCAAGGGAAACAAAGAATGCTTGATTATTCTGTAAGTCTATAATTGATTGAATAAAACTTAAAATTAGCCAGAATCCTTTTGGGCCATATTGGGTGAATGGAGCCTGCTGGGCCATTCTGCCTGTCTGGGGCAGATATTTTGGCTTGGATTACCTCTGTATGAGATTTTTTTTTTATCTCCAAGCCTAGCTCATTGGTCTGTTTCATCCCTACCTCGGCTGCCAGGTCACCCCACTCTGGCATTTATTACACTTACTGTCTGCTGGGGCCAGGGCTTGGTTGTATGGGAGTTTTCTCAGCTCATCCTGAGATCCAATGAGAAAAGATGTGTCTTTCCTCCCATTTCACTTTTAAGAAATAAGTAACTTCTCACGGTGGACCCACGTTGGAGTCCAGAAATCCATAGGCGGTGTTTGTCACGGTTCCATAGCCCGATGCAATGCTGTGCATGCTGCGTTGTGTTCTGGACACAGCATGGGCTTCATCCCCTGCCGCTCAGCCTTGTCCTGGTGGTCTTCGGGGCAAGTGGTGGTCTGAGTTTGCCATTGTTTCAGGAACACAGCCTGGCTTTAAGGACCTGATCAGGCACAGTTCCAGAATCTAAATCCCTTTCCTAAGCAGAAGGGATTTCCTTTGTCTGGAATTTTAAAAAGACCGTCCCCTTTAAAAAGATCCCTCTTTGTGGAGCAAAGTAAAGGACTCTGTTTTCAACAACTGGCTTAAGAAGAGCGAGCACACATCCTCTACTGTCTGTCGCCATTACTGGTGGGTCTGTAGCTTAAAGAGAATGGGCAAAACCAAGTAAAAACCAAGCACGACTGCTTGTTGGATATCTCAGTGAACGGAATTAATCAGGTGACATTTACATTGTGCCTATAACTTTGCCACCACAGACTTGGGTTTTTTTAATTAAGAGGATTTATTTCTTAGGTAACACAAATATAAACAGGCAGTAAAGAGACCCCCAGGAACAAAACCGGAGAAGCAGTGAAATCCTGGAGACAGAGGATGGAGAAAATTCTGGTCGCCTCCTTTTGGGGATTGAAGAAAGGAAAGCAGATGTCAGCCTGCGGAAGGTTTTACAGAGATTGGTTTATGGCTCCGTCATCTTAAAGAGAAGGAGAAGTAAAATGGAGACGTAATGTTTAGCTTGGAACGTAAGGTGAATTGGAAGTGATTTGGTATTGTTGATCGAGACCTCACTGTGCAGATTGCCAAATCCATACTAATTAAAGGACAGGAATTAGTGAGAAATTGTCTCTGCACTTATGTGTGTGTGTGTGTGTGTGTGCGCGCGCGCGTGTGTGGCACACACGCACATGTGCAAAAATGACTTCTCTCAGAAGGTAAGCAATTAGAACACAGTCCCAGTATCAGAGCACACATGGTTGAATAAGGTCACATCCCACTTCTGGATCCTTCTGCAGTTAAGAACTATGGAATGTGTAGATCATGTTAAACACTTTCTAACTGTCTGTCAGTTCTCTCCTTTTAAGCAGTCTGCTGCTCAAGGCTCAGTCAGCTTTCACTGTGTGCATGGGCTAAGAAGGGCTTTTTGTCAGTTCATTTCTTGTGTATTTTCCAAAATTAATTTTTTCATTATATATATATATATATATTTTTTTTTTTTTTTTTTTTTTTTTATAATACTTAAGCATTATATAATGTTTTTACGAAACAGGGTTTCTCTGTGTAGCCCTGGCTGTCCTGGAACTCACTCTGTAGACCAGGCTAGCCTCGAACTCTCAAACTCAGAAATTCAGAAATCCACCTGCCTCTGCCTCCCAAGTGTTGGGATTGAAGGCGTGCGCCACCACTGCCCGGCCATACAATATATTTTGATCATATTATTTCACCTCCCACAATTACTCCCAGATCTTCCCAGGTCTCTGCCCACTCAACTTCATCTTCTTTCTCTCAAAAACAAACAAAAAAAGTACAAAAAAACCCCAAGAATTCTGAAAACAAACAAACAAACAAAAAAGGGTAAATGAATCTTTCATTGACATGCATAAAGATGCATGATGTATGTAATTGTCTTCGAGCCTTGCTGCCTCAATCTGCTAACATAGGTCTAATCCTGGAAGCTTTTAGCCTACATACAGTCTTATCTAGGCCCAGAATGTTTTTAGCCTCTGAGACGTACTGCTGAATAAGCTCCCCATTCCTAGCTCTTTCTGAACTCTGGCTGGCTGGTTCAACCCAGCTGTTGTGGCTCAAAACTCCTCCCCAAGCCGACTGGTTCAATCTGGCTACTGAATTGCTCTGCTTGGCCTCAAACTAACTCTGATAATCTGTTCTAATTTTCTGGCTCATTCTCATTCTCTGGTTTGTTCTGTCTTCACCTGTGTCTGGCTTGTTCTTGCTCTGCATCCTGGCTCTGTACAACTGTCTCAGTAAAACTGCCTCCTTCCTCTCTCTGAACTGCCTTCTTAAGTACCTTCCCTTTCTTTTCCTCATGAGAGCTGGGCATATCCTATTCTGCCAAATCTTTCTCTGATTCATCATTTTGTCTGCCCCTCAATTAGACATCACTTTCAAACATGGGTACTTCCTTCTACAATCTCACTTTATCTGTATTGTTTGGGGTTAAATGTATACACCAAGGGCTGAGCCACACCACAACTAGAAACAGGTGGTTGTTGTTTTTTTTTTCCAGTAAATAACACAATCTTGGGGGTCACAGTGTGATCAAATATCCTGCAACAAACATGGAGTCCATCTTGTGTTGGTCAACTCCTCCTGTGCACGGAGCCTGTCCTGAGGTGTAGTTGACATACCCAGGGTCACTCCATGAGAGAAAACAGATTTCCCATTTCCCAGATGGTATCAATTGCAAACAGTTTCTTGGTCATGAGTAGGGTTTTGTGTTCATTTCCTCTTCTCAGTGCTGGGATTTTTGTCTGTTTGGAACCTGTGCAGGTCCTATGCATGCTGCTGCAGTCTCTGTGAGCTCATATGTGCATCTGTGTTTCTATATCTAGAAGATGTTTGTTTCTGAGACAGGGATTCTTGTGGCCTAGGCTGGCCTTGAACTTGCTATGCAGCCGAGAATAACCTTGGACTCCTGATCCTCTTACCTCTATTCCACACGTTCTGGGATCACAGGTGTGCCCACGATGCCCAGGATAGTTGACTTCTCCTTACTAAAAAACATGCATTTGCAGGATAAAACATGCACCTGCAGGATGGTACCAGAGAACCAGAAGGCCCAGAGTATTGGGCCTCTGTCACAAACCAGCTACATAAACTTGAGCAAATTACTTAACTTTAACTTCAGACATCTTATTGAAAAAAAAAAAAAAAGGAATGGATTAGTTTTAAAATGTATTCTTAAGATACTTTAAAAACTTTTAAGCCAGGTAGTGGTGGCACATGCCCTTGATCTCAGCACCTGGGAGGCAGAGGCAGGCAGATCTCTGAGTTAGAGGCTAGCCTGGTTTAGAGAGTGAGTTCCAGGACAGCCAGGGCTATACAGAGAGACACTGTCTCAAAAAGATAATCAAATAAATTTCATTATAAGAAAACTTACAAATGAATAAGATTTTCATATGCCAAAAATTAACCGGATCCAAAAGTCTCCACAACTCAGTGAATTTCTAGTTAGATTAGCTCAGAACAGAAGCTACGGAGCCCCGCATATAACCTTACACACTGAGTACTGAATATAATTTTATGCACTTATCTACAACCAAAACAAAAAAAATGATAAATAGTAAAACACCTTTCTATCTTCCTTTTTATTCTCTGTATCAACTCAAGGTCTCTGTAGAGGCTCAGCTTTGCTTTGTGGCTCATTAGACTTCTCCCTTGTCTGTTCATGCCATGTTTCTGTGGCTTAAATAAAACTTGTAAAATGTGATTCAGGTGTGGTGAGGACCTAGCTCCAAAGAGCATCCATCTGGAAGCTTTCCCTACCTGCCTGCACCTTGTCCTTCAGTGAAGACGCCTGGACAAATACACATTTATCTCTTAAAGAAGAATGGGACTAGGGTTGTTCATTCAAAACTATTTCTTAAAGATATCCATTTATTGAATAGGTTTTTGTAGTTTAGGGTGACCACCTAAATCTGTGTGCGTTTTGGAGAACTGTGACACTGAATGTAATCTAACACTTCCTGTCCTCTCTCATCTCAGTTTGTCAGAATGCATTCGTTTCACATCTATCTACCATCTAAATTACTCTGGACATTGGGAAATCATGTTTTTCTTCTCTTTCTGTTCTCCACCGCTGAGCGTACACTCTGGCTCAGTGGTTATTTTGTCCTTTAAATAAAAGGACAAAATTTAAAGGACAAAAAGTGGTTAAATTGTCTTTTAAATAAAAGACAATTTGCCCCTCACTGCCAGTCTCCAAGTGTCTATCCAAACTTGGCTCACTGCTGCCACTGTTTTAACAAAAACCCAACAGTGTGGGACCCAGGAACCCCACCTTCTCTGGTTCCTCTCCCTTCCCCAACCCTGATACCCAGTTAGAGGGAGTGGGGACCACTTTTTGACTAGACTTTCTGGATTGCAATGTGCATGTTTTTAAATTTTTTTTTTTTTTGAGCAAAAAGAAAACTCATATTCAGAAGTTGCATGTCACCCAGGCATCCCTGGAGGGGAGAGCCGGGTTCTGGGGGCTGTCGTCCTCAGACCCTAAAGAGATGCATGTTTTTCATGAATCACGACAGAATGGAGGTGGATTTCTTCCTACTGGACTTGCTTTAGACACAGGACAGAGGGGTAATGGTTTGTCTTTCGTGGGGTTCCTTCTGTCCACCTTATCAGGCAAAGAACCCATGGCACCCCCAAACCAAATAGAACCCATGCACCCCCAAACCAAACAGCATATTTTCAAGGCCAGCATCTTGGTGCAGCTGACGCAAACCATTCTGAGAAGAGGAAAAAGCGAAGGGTGATTTCACAGTTCAGTGAACCTTTACTATCCAGCTTCTAAGCACCAGATGAATACAGAAATACACACAAAGAAATGTCTCCAGGGCTGGAGAGATGGCTCAGCGGTTAAGAGCACCGACTGAGCTTCCAGAGGTCCTGAGTTCAATTCCCAGCAACCACATGGTGGCTCACAGCCATCTGTAATAGGATCCGATGATGCCCTCTTCTGGTGTGTCTGAAGACAGTGACAGTGTACTCATATAAATAATAAAATAAATTAAAAAAAAAAAAGAAGAAAGAAAGAAAGAAGGGAAGAAAGAAAGAGAGGTCTTCAAAAGGGGAAAATTTCTCGTATTTGGCAATGTTAAATCAAAGCAGTGAAATAACCATAAAACAGAAAGGGTATTAGCCAGAACCTGCTGAGGCATCCATCAGATGCATGGAAATCCAGCATCATCTCAAACCCAGCTCCTCAAAATGCCTTTCCTGATGCCAACCTGGCTGTTGGCCACTCACCCTGAGTTAACCATCCAATTTCATAACCTTATTTTGCTTTCACGGTGCACAGATTTCCAACTTAAGCTGTTTTAGAATGTTCTTAAGTGCAGGTGGTCTCTCTGCCCTCCTCCTGGGCTCCAGCTGCTTGGCGTGGGGTTGGTGCTAGGCAAATGCCTGTTGGCTAAATAACCAAGCAAATATTATTCATTATGTATAGGAGACCATTCTTTAAAATTATTTTTTCAAGGTGGAAACCTACCAGAAAAAGCAAGGGGAGGGGGAACCCACTCCGTGCAGGATTTGTCTCAAAGAAATTAATAGGTCATATCTGACATATATGTCTAATTTTTATAAATCAAAATTATAAAATGTGGATGTGCTTAGAGAGGTGGTAACTAACAGTATGGAACATGGAGGCAGACTATCTATAGGCAGACTATCTATAGGCAGACTATCTATAGGTAGACTATCTATAGGCAGACTAGCTATAGGCAGACTAGCTATAGGCAGACTAGCTATAGGCAGACTAGCTATAGGCAGACTAGCTATAGGCAGATTAGCTCTAGAGCCCTGAAAAGTGAGTGTCTATTAATGAACGTTTCCGAGATGGAAAAGTTCAAGTTTGTGCTCATAGTGTTAGGAACATTTTATCTGTTTTGACACACTCATGCAGCGGTCTCAGAATCCAGCAGAAGAAAGAGGTATGAGGTGCTTTCTAAAATTACCCCTGTGCTCGAGGAATGCCGGTACTCACTGAACTCAAAATAGTGTTTTCTGTGAAAACTTGAACCCCTAGAAGTCTTTAGAAAATCACACGTGGCTTATGGTTTGCTTTCTTAGCTGTGTGATCTAAACGCAGAGAACTGGAGTCAAAGGCATTAGTTCTACCTGAGACATTAGTCATTTCCAAGCTGGAGTTGCTTGATTTCTGAGTCTAACTTGCTGTATCTGTTAGCGGGAGAGGGCAGTAACGCAGAGTAATCTTCCCGCCCCTCCCAAGTGGCTGTTGACTTCCAGGAATACAAAAGACGTAAAGGTGCCCAGTAGACGTTGTAAGCATGCTAGCTAGTTTACCTTCCACGTTGCTAGAAGAATGGGCGTATACTACGGCTTTACTGGTGAAGAATACAATGTTTCAGTGGTCATAGCTAAACACTCAGCTGTCTACCTCAGCAATGCCGTTTGCCTTCAGAGTCAATGCAGTTGAGAGACACAGATAAAGTCTACCAAGCTGAGGAGTCGCCCTCTATTCTTTCATCAACAGTGCCGAGATGCTGGCCTTGAAAACTTACTGCTTGGTTAGGGGAGACAGGTCCCTTGCCTGAAAGATGGAGAGAAGGAAACCCCTCTCACCAGCCTTCATTCGAGCATGCTCAGTGGGAAGGAATCCATCTCCACTCCCCTCTAACGCGAACAACAAGAATCTGTTTAAGGTCTGAGGGCAGCCCCTGGATTCCTGATCTCCCCTTCAGGAATGCCTGGGTGATATGCAACTCTTGAGTGTGATGAATGGGCGTAGCAGTAAGCCATTTTAATGCCATTTCATTAGCATAATAATAGTAGTGGGACCGCAACTAGGTTTGATGAACTTGAGGGAGAGAGAGAGAGAGAGAGAGAGAGAGAGAGAGAGAGAGACAAGCATGGTGGCACCACCTTCAATGCCAGCATTTGGGAAGCAGAGGTATGTGGATCTCTGTGAGTTACAGGCTAGTCAGGCTAGCCACACAGTCAGAGAGAGAGAGGGAGAGAGAGAGAGAGAGAGAGAGGGAGAGAGAGAGAGAGACAGAGAGAGAGAGAGACAGAGAGAGAGAGAGAGACAGAGACAGACAGATAGAGAGACAGAGACACAGAGAGAGAGACAGAGAGAGAGACACAGAGACACAGAGAAAGATACAGAGATACAGAGACAGATACACAGAGACAGATACAGAGGGAGACACACAGAGACAGGGAGAGGCACAGCGAGACAGAGAGAGGGAGAAGAGCTAAGCTTATGGAGCCATCTCTGTCTTTGGGTCAAATCTTAGGAGAGATTTTGTCGGGAAATTTATCAGCTGGAGCAGGGGGCACAGCTCAGTGGCAGAATGCTTGCCTGGAATGCGAAAGGCGTCAAGTTTTCTGGGGCTGTACCTCAGTGGTGGAGTGTGTGGTCTACCTAAGACAAGCTCTAGGTTCAGTCCCAGTATTGGAGGAAAGGCCCTAGGAATGATGTGTGCACCAAGAAAAGAAAAAAAGAAGACAAATTAACATTGGAATAGATATGTAAAAATATCACGCTGTGTTCTCTTATCTACAATGAGAGATACTAAAAGGAAAGATTATCTCAAGACCTCCTCCTTAGTTCATCAATATTTAAACAGATCTTCTCGTTTAAAAGAGTGTGTCTTTCAAATTTGTTTAGTTAGCCTACACGGTTTACATTTCATTCTGGCAAAAGTGTTTCCGTTGGTTCTCCCGCTGGCGTCTTGCCCACTTCCCTGGTCCTCCTGTTCCTTACTCATCCGCCTCCACAGCCTCCTTTTAATTTAAAAAAAAAAAAATCATTTTCAGTGTACAAGTGTTGTGCCTGCATGTATATGTGGGTGCGACATTCATGTCTTGTGCTGGCAAAGGTTAGAGGTGGCTGTCGGATTCGTTGGAACTGGAGTTACAGGCGGTTGCCAGCAGCCATGTGGGTGCAGGGAACTGAGTCTAGGTCCTCTGCAAGAGCAGCCAGGGTACGTTCCTAACTTCTGAGCTCTCCCTGGAGTTGCCCCCCTTTTTCTTTTCATGTCAGGGTGTGCTGTGACCCGACCCCTGACTCAGCCTCTTGTTCCTCTCTTGTGCCCTCCTGTCTAGGTTGACAACCCGTACCCCACTCACCTCCATGTACATACACATCGTAAGCAGGCATCTCTATGTGAGAAAGAACACGTGGGCTTTTGTCTTTTTGAGTCTGTTACATCGTTTAATAGAATGCTTTCCAGCTCCATTCATTTTGTTGTATGGTTTTCCATTTCAGTCTTTAAAGCTGAATAAAATTTCCTTATGCATATACATCGAGTTTCCTTATCCGTTTGTCTGTTGGTGAGTGTCTAGGCTGGTTTTGCTTCCCTGATGTTGTGAATAGTGCAGGGGTGGACGTGGACATACAAGCTTCTCTCTATGGTAGCACAGAGACCTTTAGGTGTGTGTCCAGCACTGGCATAGCAGAGTTCTGTGGTAACTCCTCTCTCTCTCTCTCTCTCTCTCTCTCTCTCTCTCTCTCTCTCTCTCT
>NW_021621071.1:7285788-7304669 GCF_004785775.1 Grammomys surdaster
TCTCTCTCTCTCTCTCTCTCTCTCTCTCTCTCTCTCTCTCTCTCTCTTCTCCTCCCCTGTCCTCCCTCCCTTCTCTTCCTCCTCCTTCTTTTTCTTTTGTTTTTGAGATTTGTTGCTGTCCTTTCCAATATTTTGGTAGCTACCGGGGAACAGACCTTTTTCAGTTCACCCTCCCTTTGCTGTTCTCTCCTTCCATGGTGTGTTCCAGGATCAAACCCAGCTCATCAGCTTGTACAGCAAGCACTTTCTCTGCTGACCCCTCTCAGCCACCCTCTCCTCGGCTCTTCTGCCTTTTTCAATTCACTTCTCACTTTCCTCTCCTGCAGAGCCTGGGGCTGGACCTGTCCCAGTGTGGTGGAGCTGTCTGTGCAGCCCCCACTCTGACTCTTCTCTCTGTGACCCAGCAAGGCTTTGCATTGGCAGCACCATCCTGAACTGCCTGGCTCTTGGCTCACACCACATTATCTGGGGTTCTGAGAGGCCCCCTAACAGTTAAAAAATTAAAGTGTCATCTCAAGAAAGCACAGCTAGAGGCTAGAGAGATGGCCCCTATTGAAAAGTGTTCTTGCCAAGGACCTGAGTTCAGTTCCCAGCACCCAGGTCAGGTGGCTCACAAGTGCCTGAAACTCCACCTCCAGGGGGGTCCTATGTCTCTACCCTACCACAGGCCTTTGCCAGATCTGGAAGCAGACCACACTTCTACCCAAGCCCTGACTTGAATCTCCCTTATGCTGAGAATTTGGTGTCTGGATGTGTTCTATACCTACTTCTCCACCACCCTTTACCCCTACAGTCAACACTTAGGGTTTTGACAGAGTTAGGCTCCACTCTAGTTAGTAGCTGTGTGACTGGGCTAGTTTCTGGTCCTCCTACCTCCACACCAGCCTCTATTTTCATGTATGTATAGATGTGCTGTAGGATTGTCCTGGGGTTTAAACAAATTAGAACTCACAAGTGATCAGTGCAAGAGGCTGCTACCGGTCAAACAGAGGGCTGGGATGACGGGGCCCAGGGCCTTCCAGCATCCATTGTTAATGGCCCACTGTGGACCAAGGATTAAGAGATGAAGCAAATCCTGTGCAATCCTGTTTCAGTCAAGTAGAATTCTCTTGCAGCTGTGCTGATGAGCAACTAAACCCCTCTAAGTTACAGTTCTGTCTGATACAATAGCCGCAGTATCTACTTCACAAGGCTTGTTTGGGGGCTGGGGGTGTGGCTCCGTGGTAGAACACTTGCCTAGGATAGGCTAAGCCCTGGGTTCAAATCCCCAGTATTGTGAGCTGTCACACAGGGTTTTTATTTTGGAGCAACTTTCAGGTTGACAAGGAAGTGGCAAAGATGGCAGCATCTCCTGTTTACACCTCGCAGTACCGCGGGACATTTGTCAAAGCGTCGGGTCTGTTCCATTGGTCAGGTCTGTTCCATTGGCCTGATCTCCATCGATGTTGCTTCTGGGTTCCGGGAGTCGGGAAACCACGTTGCATCTCCAGTCTTCTCTGGGCTGTGACAGCCTTGAGATTTCTCATTTCCCACGACTCCAGCAGTTTCCAGGAGTCTGGCCAGGCGTCCTGTACCCCTCCGCCCCAGTGTACGTTTGCCTGATAGTTCTCTCGGGGTTTGACTAGGGTTATCCCATGGGCTTTTCATGGGGGTTTAGTGAGAGAATCTACTAAGCACCCAGGGCTTAGTTGGGCAGATATTTTAATTATCTACGTACATTTTTAAAGCAGAGAAAGTAGAGTTGTGATCCAGAGCAGGGACTCGGCAGATGGCAGCTCAGGTTTCAGGCTGCCTTCATGTATCTCGGACAGATTTTAAGCCTCTAATTCTACAATTAAGGATATTTTTCCTACTAGGGTTTTTTTTATACGTTAAAAAAGTATTATTTTATTTTATATGTATGTTTTGCCGGCATGTGTGTCTGTGTACCATGTGTGCCTGGTTTCCAAAGAGGCCAGGACATGTCATATCTACATGTCATGTACATGTCTACTACAGTCACAAATGTAGGTGCTGGGAATTGAACCCATGTCCTCTGGAAGAGCCGCTAGTGGTGCTAACCACTGAGCCATCTCTCCAGTCCCAAGTATTAGTATTGTTTTTTTTTAATATTTATTTATTTTATTGATGAGTACACTGTAGCTGTCTTCAGACACCCCAGAAGAGGGCACCAGATCCCATTACAGATGGTTGTGAGCCACCATGTGGTTGCTGGGATTTGAACTCAGGACCTCTGGAAGATCAGTCAGTGCTCTTAACCGCTGAGCCATCTCTCCAGCCCAGTATTAGTATTGTTAATGATAAATGTGTATTAGTTCCTTTTTTTTTAAATTGTGATAAATACCATGACCAGGACAAGTTACAGAAGGAGGAAGGAAGAGTGTATTTGGGCATACGGTTCCAGGAGGAGAGTCTATAATGACAGGGGACATGCCGTGGCTGGGAACTGAGGGACCGAACCTTCAGATGACAACACAGAGCAGGATGAACTGGAGTGAAGCCAGGCTACAAACTTCGAAAGTCTGCACCCAGTGACGGACTTCCTCCAGTAGGCTTTGCCTCGTGAAGAAAGGTTCTGCTTCCTCCTCAAAGACAGCCACCAACCAGGAGCTGACCAAGTGTTTAAATAAATGAGCTTATGTGGGGGTGGGGGTGGGGGTGGAGGAGGGTGAAGTGGGGGTGGAGGAGGGTGAAGTGGGAGCGTGGAGGAGGGTGAAGTGGGAGCGTGGAGAGAGCAGTTCTCAGTCAAACCACCACTGTGAGAAACAGACTCTGTGTGAAAGTGTCTCTCCTTCGATCTCTTTGGGTTAAGTCCAGTCTCCAGAGAGCCACGAATCCACAGTCACCAAGTCTGTGAGAGACACCCTGTGTATTAGGAGCACCCACCTTGGGCATACTAAGGACCCACCATGGGCAGATGCCAGGGACTACAAGAAACAACCTTTAGCAGTTGTTATACGTAATGGAGCTTTCCAAAATTCTTCTATATTTCTATGCTAACCTATCCTGGGATAGGATTACCAGAAAAAGGAGACAATACCTGCCCGGGCCTGCCACAAGGGCTCTACTCAAAGAATGTCACGAGTGTGGAGGAGAGCTGCTGAGGCCGGGCTGCTACAGACAGGAGGTCTGGGCTCCACGGGAATCAGTACTCAGCCTGATCCTCCTTACTCTGATTGCGAGCAGGAATCCCTTGCTCAGCATCCATAGAAAGTGGTAAGCTACAGTAAAGAGCAGTGTAGCTTCACTCCAGACCTTCTACAGCCTTCTAAAGTTACGCAGAATGGCTCAGTTGGTAAAACGGCAGCCGTACAAGCAGGCGAACTTAGGAAGTACATAAAAAGCTACGCCTGGCACTGCAGCCCTGCAGAGCGGAAGTAGACAGAAAGACTCGTGGATGAGCTGGCCTGCCGATTTTGTCAAATCAGTATCCTCCAGGTTCTGTGAGAGACCTTGTCTCACAAAATAATGTGGGTACCAGGCACAGTGATGAAGGGTGTGCACCTATAATCTTAGCACTCACAAGACAAGGGCAGGCAGATAGATCTCTGTGAATTTGAGGCCAGCCTATTCTACATGGTGAGTTCTGGAACAGCCAGGGCTACATAGTGAGCCCTTGTCTCAGAAAGAATTGTAGAGAATGAGCCAGGAAGACTACTTGTGTTGACCTACACACACACACACACACACACACACACACAGAGTTTTTTATTTTTTAGAAAAGATTCTACTAGAATCAAGTGTCTAAATAATATGATTTAACCAAGGGGATCAAAAAGGATCAGAATGAAACACCAAATCCATGAGGACAAAGAAAATCAAAACCAGAAACCATTCTCTCCACTTCCTGCTGGTTCACTCCCTGGTGCCTTTCTGTCTGGTCTGATTGTCTTACTTACTTAATAATCTCCCTGGGCCAGGAGGATGTCACCTTGATTTAGGGTATCTCCTACTCCGAGCGATAACAGCCTGATAACAGCCTCCTGGCCCTCTATGCTCCATTACGCTCTGTGGGGTCTTCTTGCCTCCTAATGGTCTACCCACTGTGCTTTCTGTTATAAATGTGAAAACCTTCTGCATCCCAGCTAACCCACCAAGTGGTAAGGTGTTATTTATTGAACAGATACTGAGAGCACATGAGGGGCCATGGCACAGGTCTGGATGGTTGGGAGACCTCAGAGAGCCAAACAGACAAAGAAACCTGCTCTTAGCTGCTTGTATCTTCCTGAGGATGGGGAGGGTGCTTGTGGTGGGGGAGGGTGCCGAGAGTACTCTAGAAACGGAACAAGCAAGTGTAAGGTGTGCTTTGCAGGTGGTGTGAGCTATGGGAAAGATCACAGTACAGGGGGAACTAGGGATGGAAGAGGGTACCTGATTCTCCCCTGATTGTCAGTTGGAGGCTGCAGTAGAGGGGAAGCACCCCCAGCCCAGATCTGCCCAGCTTCTGCCCTAATTCCCAGGTTTGATCTGTCTTGGACCCTTTCCTACATTTCCATTAAAGATAGGATCCATGCTAAATGTAGCTAGGCATTCACGCTCTGAAGCCGAACTATCTGGAACAGATCTCCAGCTCAGCAAAGCACTCCTCTTGGGCAAGTAAGTTGCTCTCTGTTAATAAGATTTATCCATGTCACAGGTAATGGAGAGGGTGATGTCACCCATGGGGAGGGTGATGTCACGCACCGGGAGGGTGAAATATGTTAGCATACAATGAGCAGAGCTGAGTCTGGCCTGGAGTGAGGGGCCGACGTCAGCTTAAGGGAAGAACGTGGGCTGCCTGCACTGTGGGGCGGAGCACAGCTTCTGCTCAGAAAACGATGGCAGCAAGAGGTTGCATAGCTCGTTTCTACTCAACAGCTGTACAACCAGCTGTGTGGGCTACCCTGCTCAAAGCCCGAGGCCACTCCCTCATGAACAAGCGTTACTCTTCTCGTATCCATTGGTGTGTTTCCAAGAACCTCTCTTGGTTTTCTGTAATGATGGGGGGTGGGGAGGGAGTGTAGAGGGTTATTGGTTTAAAACTTTATAAACAGAAGGATGGTTTTTAAAAATCTTATAGTCATTGTAATTTACATGATACAGGGTTGGCACTGACAGATCCCTTCAATGACAGGTCAGTTCAATGACAGAGGGCTTGCCTGAAGCCCAGGCTTGGGTCTCCAGAATCCCAGCACTCAACCAATTTCATAGTACATGGATCACTGCCAGTCTGGAGAAACAGGCGTTACCTTTCCGTTTTCAAGAACTGGTAAGCTATCTATCATCCATGAGATCTTGGAGTTGAACAACAGAAAACCGTACCCTGCTTCCAAACCATTTGGCAACTGTCAGATGTTGCCCGTCACAAAATCTACTTCCAGTAAGATGGCAGGCCTGTCAGCAGCCTTGGTTTGAGAGGTCCACAGGGACACTCACAACTGGCGATATGCTGGCAAGCCTGCCGTATTCACATCTAGTGTGAAAATAATCATCCTGGCACCGAGTGTCTTGTTGTCTGATGAACTTCAAGTACTGTCCTGCCTCCCTCAGGGTGGTGGGGTTAGCAGAGGATATCCATCCCAGAGTCAAAAACATTCACAAAATCATTCACAATGAGACGTCTCACTTTCTGTGCTGGGATGAGACAGTTCTCACTATTTTCTTTAATAAGAAAATGTTTCTGGAGAGAGTTCCTCTTCTTACCACATCATTGAGCCCTAAGAGAAATTAGTTTCTCTCAATTCTGGGGATAGACTCTGTGAGATCTAGGCTGGCCTGGTCTACATAGTGAGTTCCATGTCAGTCAGGGCTACACAGTGAGACCCTGTCCTTTGCCTGTTGAATGCCTACCAGAAGCAGCCATCATTTTAATTTGATGTTGCTTGGCCTGTATCATGGAGTCGTTAAAAGCCACACCCGTAGTCTGCTTTCAAAAGAAGAAAATAGATGGCAAAAACTTCAGTATATCATTGAGGGTGGAAAAGATTGGCCAGGTTATCCATGATTTTGCCTATGACCAAGGGTTTCTGCAAATCTCATCACCTTGAAAGCTGAGGATGAAGGCATTAAAGAGAAAATTCTGCAGGGCTGAGTTCAGCTTCCAGCGATGTGGCATAATACCTAATGCACAGCTTACAAGAAAGGAGAGTTTGTCTTGTCCCGTGGCCTCGGGGTTCAAGCCAAGGTCTGTTAGCACCATTGCCTTTGGGCTTGTGTCAAGGTAGCAAAAATGTGGGATTACCTGGGAGAGGAAACCTGTTCATCTCTTGACTGCTGGAAAGCAAAGAGAATGAAAAGAGGGACTGGGCCCTGAAGTAGAAACTTCTAGTTTCTTTAGAACGTCAGTTATGTCAAATGATGGTTTGCTGGGGCACACAGGTGAAAGGTTGTCTTGCTACAGCAGACACAGGTGAAAGGATGTTTTGCAAACACATGAAAGGCCTCATGATAAAGCTGTATAAATATGATCCAACAGACAGAGGGAGAGGAACATTAGTTTGGTTCGCTCCGGCTCGCTATTCTTTGCTAACGAGACTCATGTATTGGTTGGCCTTAAATAACATGGTCAAACTCCGCTTGTGTTTCAGCAGCCTCCGGTCGGTTGGTAAGCCTTGTAGTTTCTTCAGTGTTGAACTATCACTGCTGGTTCGTGCCTGCTGTCTGCCTAGAGGACTGGTCTGAAGCTACTGAATTGTAGTTGGTGTTTGCTACGGGACTGAACTGCTGACAAAGAAGACTAAGTTCACCCCCAAAGAACTATTGCCGAACAATTAGCCCTCAGATCCTAATAACTTTTCTCTTCCACTACCTCTGGTGGGGGGTGGGCTAGAGGAGAGGTTGAACCTTTTTAAAAGTAGGCTGGAAAAAATGTATGCCTACAGGGTTCCTCTAAGGGCACACCCCAATGTCCTGTGTACCTCTATCCCACCTTCTTAACCGTTCTCAACCTTCTCAACACTTTGACCCTTTGAGACAGTTTCTTATGCTGTGGTGACCCCCAACCATAAAAGTACATCACTACTTCATGACTGTAATTTTGCTATTGTTATGAATCGTGTTGTAAATATCTGATATGCAGATGGTCTTAGGCCATCCCTGTGAAAGGGTTGTTTGACCCGGAAGGCTCAGCCGTAGGTCTAGAACGGCTGCTGTAGACACTACGGTCCTCCTAAGGGTTAACTTTGGCTTTCAGTTTGGGTTCAGAGTCCATCATAGTTGGAAGATACAGTGCAGAAGCATGAGGCTTCTGGTCACATGTCATCCACAGTCACGGAGCAGAGGACCCTGAATGCTGACACGTGACTCGCTTTCTCCTTTTTGTTCAGTCAAGGGGCCCAGCCGATAGGGTAACAAACACCTACATTAGGGCGGATCTTCTCACCTCAGCCCAGTTTAGAAATCCCACACAAACATGCCATAGGCTTGTTTTTTTTTTTAGGTGATTCCAGTTCCTGCCAATCTGATGATCAATATTTTTTTTTTAGTTTTTATTTATTTATTTATTTTAATTTTATGTATGAGTGGATTTTGCCTGCCATATCTGCACCACACACATGCAGTGCCTACAGAAGCCAGCAGAGGGCGCCAGAAACCCAATGTAACTGGAATTATGACTGCGTCGTCAGTCATATGGTTGCTCTGACCCCAACCTGGGTCCTCTGGAGGAACAGTAAGTACTCTTAACTGCTGAGCCATCTCTCCAGCCCCTCTAATGATCAGTATTAACTGTCACATTTTAAAACATCCCATCACCTCCCCAGAGCAGCACAGGTAAGTGAACAAGCCTTTAGCAAACGGACTCTTAGGGGACACTTTGATCCAAATCGTAACAAGTGACTAGAGATTAAACAGGAATACTGGGAATCTCAACAAGTCTGGGCAACTTCCCGGCAGCAGCTTATTTCCTGAGTTTTGCTTCAAGGACTTCTCCTGTAGTAAATCATTAAACAGTGTAAATCTAAGACGGAAATAAAAGCAAAAAGACAGGAATGTTGTTTGAAGTTGAAGGTCAAACACGTTTAGTGGCGGCGTGCTGCATGGACACCTGTTCTCTAGCACAAGGACAAGAACAAGGGTTGGGGAAATGGAGACAGAGTTGCAATTCTCCTGTCTGAAGAGCTCCAGTTTCGCTGCGCAGGAGCTTGAAACCTGGCTGAGAAGCACTTCCTCATCAAGGAAGAATGAGGAGCTGGACGTTGTCAGACCATCTTGCTTGGGCCGCATCTGCAGCCACCCAGAATCTGGGGAGAGGCCTCTGCTAAGCCAAATTCTGAACACAAAGCTTCTCCAAAGGCCAACAGACCTATTTGGGGATAGGAGTGTTGCAAGGAGAAGATGTGTGTGTGCTGTCATAAATTCTGAATGTGTCCACCCGAGGAGCGTGAGGCAGGGGCAGCTTTTAGTATATGCGCTGCTGGAGTTTCTAAAGGCAAAAACAAGGAAGATCACGAAACATATTTTGATGAAATAATCCCTTGGCCAGGCAGATTAATAGATAAGGGTGTTCAAGGGTCAGAGGTCGGTCCAAATTTAAATAGAAGATGGTGGGTCAAATGTCCTTGCAGAATCGGCCTGTAGTGTAAGGTTGTAGAGGCCTTTGTTGAAGGCTATGATTCTGTCAGTCTTTGGAGGGTAGTCCTTTTTATCCAGGACTCTGTGACAGCCTCTCCTCCAGGGCTTCCCAGCCTGATAAAGTGACTCTGTTTTCCTCTCTGACAACGTTTATATTTTTCAACCCCACCCTGCTAAGGTCTGGTACAAGTTCCCCTAAGTTGTTACTGTTTGTTCGTATGTCAGGACTTGCTCTTACCCTGTTCTCTCCAACCTACAATGTGCCATCTCAGGCGACCTTCTGTGACCTTGTGTGTCTCTGTGGCCCAGAGACAACACACTGTCCTGGGCTCCTCCGTTACTCTGCCCCTTCTGCTTTGGTCAATTCTACTGTTCATTGAATTCCCACCCTGGCCTGTGAACTGAAAGACTGTAGACTGTGGAAAGAAAATGTGGTATATATGGGTGGGGCGTTCCATCATGGTCTAGAATTTCAGCACTCTCAGTAAGTCTTACCTGTGAGTTGTCACAAAGATTAGATTAGGTACCTAGATTATTCTACTTTAGCTGAAATCGAGAGAGAGAGAGAGAGAGAGAGAGAGAGAGAGAGAGAGAGAGAGAGAGACTGATTTACAGAGCGGTGAAAGGTGGGAGCGTTCCTAACAGGGATCTGCAGGAACTGTCCAGGGAGCCTGTGTGTCCCCTCCAGACAGGGGAACCAGTCTATTGCTGGGACCACCTGTGGTTCTGGGGTTCCGGAATTCAGAGCCTTCTCAGAAGCTCCCCCACCCACCCACCCCTGCGCGCACCGGAGGCGGCTCAGCCGCTTTGTGCCCGACTCCCCGCCCAGCTGAACCTCAACACGCTTGATGAGACCGTGGAAGGCACTAATTAAACTAATTAAGAGGGCTGCTTCCCACTCGCGATCGGTTATCAAGCAGCGCCATAACGAAGTGTACTATTACATGTAAGGTTAGTTTGGCTCTAAATCTTAATTTACTGGGACACCAGAGCCGCTACGAAGGAGAATTTACATAAATGGCGCCCGATGCCAAAACAAATTACACGTGTTCTGCCACAGGATACTTTGTGAAGTTGTGAAGGATTGGTTACACGTGGAGAGACAGACCTCAACCGCTTCGTCTCCCTGTCGGTCTACTCTCCGGCCTTAGAATATTCTCGATGTAATAAAGTCCCTTAAAACGCAGGCTGATTACTTTTCTAACCCACATACTTAATTTATATGCGTGTTATATGCCCTTCTCCTGAAGAGCATCCTAACTGATTTTTTAAGCTGGGTTTTACATGGTTTTCTTTTCATGTGTAGTTTAGAAACTAGCAAAGAGAAGAATCAATGCTTAACAAGGAAAGATGGAAATACTCAATTGGTGTCTGATTAACCCAGGTCACGACTCTGATGGTCTTTACACCATTCTCCCCAGTTAAAAGACCGCGGGGCTGTCTTCCTTTCCCCAGCTTGCTGGCTTCCCCCTCCTCTCCCTTCCCCTCCCCTCCCCTCCCCTTCCTTTCTTTCTTTCCTTCCTTTTTTTCCCCTTCCAGGACAGGGTCTCTCTGTGTAGCCCTGGCATTCCTAGAACTTGCTCTGTAGACCAGGGTGGCCTCAAACTCAGAGATTCACCTGCCTCTGTCTCCTGAGGGCACCACCACTGCCCAGTCCCAGTTTCTTTCTTTGCTGTCCCTCTCTGTACTTTAAACCCCTGGTGTATATTTGAGCAACTGCAGGATAATTCGCATCTGAGTTCATTCACCCAGGGGTCCCAGTATTGTCAACAATATTCACAACAGCACCCTGTGATTGGCTCTCTGATAGGTCAGTGGGCTAAGTCAACCTTGGAACACACAGAGTTCAATCTGTGCTTCTGAGAATTTGTACAATAAACACATTTTATCTGGACATGAAAAGACAAAAGATGAACAATAAACCAGGGAGACAATTGTTATTATTATACACAACGCTCTTCTGATGATTTTTCCTAATCTCATCAATCTTCAGGAGTTTGTTTATTCAATGAAAAATTTTGTATAATAAACCACGTTGTAGTTGGGCATGAGAAGATAAAAGATGCACAATAAATTGGGGACAGCCGTCACGTGCTGTCCTCACGGGCAAGGTTTACTGTTACACACAAAGCCCTTCTGAGGATGTTCTTTTAGGATCCTCTTTATTCAATTATAATCACCCAGGAGGCTAGAGAGATGCCTCAGCTGTTCTGAATCCTTGTTGCTCTTAGAGAGAACCCAGCTTCAACGTCCAGCTCCCAAATGGTGGCACACAACCATCTCTGACCCAGTTACCGGGGGATCTGCTGCCCTCTTCTGACCTCCTAGGGCACCAGGCATGCACACGGAATGCACACTCCATGGAGGCAAAACACAACATGCTAAAAGGACTAAATCTAATAGACAAATTAGTGAGCTCTGTTACACATTGTATCCAGTCTTTCCAGATTCATATGCTGAAATCTGAGCCTCCAGTATTTATGAGGGTTACCTTATTTTGAGATAGGGTCTCCTCACAGTACAGGTAAGGTGTCCTCTCTACCACAGAACCAGCCTGAGACCAGCTCACTGTAGAATTGAAACCAGTTAAAGTGCATTCATGAGGGCGAATACCGACTCCGTATAAGTGTATACTCAAAAAAAGGGGGAAGTGTCAACACACTCAAATGGGGGTGGGGAACACTCAGAGAGACAAAAGGCCAGGTCTGGCCACACCCTTCCTGGCCTTCAGAAAGAACACATGGATTTTTCATTTCTTTGTTTCTTTCTTTCTTTCTTTCTTTCTTTCTTTCTTTCTTTCTTTCTTTCTTTCTTTTTCTCTTTCTTTCTTCTTTCTTTCTTCTTTCTTTCTTTCTTCTTTCATTTCATGTATGTGAGTACGCTGTCGCTGTCTTCAGACACATCAGAAGCGGGCATCGAACCTATTACAGATGATTGTGAGCCACCATGTGGTTGCTGGGAATTGAACTCGGGACCTCTGGCAGAGCAGTCAGTGCTCTTATCCGCTGAGCCATCTCTCCAGCTTAGGATTTTTCATTTCTCATCTCTCGAGCTGTGAGAACCAAGTTTCTGTTGTTTAGGCTGCGCAGTGTGTGGCACTTCCTGAAAGCGAGCCTAGCAAACCAATGCAAAGGGCTCATGTGCCAGTCACTGTTCTGGGTGGACAGGGTGTCTGAGAAAGGCACACAGGGGGCATAAGTACAGGAAAGCAGAGGGCAGGCACTTGGTATTCTTAGTGGGACATGGCTGAGACCAGGAGGGAGGATGGTGGGCTGAGGGCTGATGGACAGAGAGCCTAGGACATAGTCACCTCTGGGTGTCGGGGAGTGGATGGATCAGCAATATGGGATAAGCTTGCTTTGTGTGCTGAAGGCTTCTTGAAGGTTGAGATTCTCTCTCTCTCTCTCTCTCTCTCTCTCTCTCTCTCTGTGTGTGTGTGTGTGTGTGTGTGTGTGTGTATTTGTGCTGTGTTTTGTGTGTGCTTGGGTTTGCAAGCATGTCCATACCCATGTGAAGGTCACAGGACAGGAGCTGATGGGGGAGGGGGTCATACTCAAGTATGGGCCTTGGTAACAAGAGCCTTAACTTGCTCAGCTATTCATCCCACTGGTCCAAGGATCCGAAGTTTAAGGTGAGACTAGTTGGTACACTTCTGGCTTTTCTTGACTCGGTCTGGCTACTGGGACATGGTCGAAACAGCACAGAGTACATCAGACCGAGTCAGGTGTGTGGCCTGAATTGCGCCCTTTCAAAGAGTTCTGTGTTGAGCCACTGATATCACGCTGTTTGAAGACAGAGTGTAGTAGGAGGAAACAAAGGTTGAGTGACCTCAGAAAGTGGACTCTTCATCCTGGTGTCCACGTAAGCAGGAGCACAAACTGTCCTTTTCTACACACGTGCAGAAGGCTGAGTGAGGGACCAGTGAAAACTGGTCATGTGCGAAGCACAATAGCAGCCGGCCTCACAGGCAATCAATCCCCCGGGTACCTCAAGCTTAGGCTTTTGGCCTCTAGAACTGGGTGGCAATGAGTTTCTGTTCTCGAAGTCACCTGGCCTGTGGCGTTTCATCATGACAACTCTGGTGACTGAAGATCCTGGGAAAAGTTTTTCATGGTGTAAGTCACGGAAGACGCAGCAAGGAGTGACCACAAAGCAGGATCACACAGGAAAAGACCAGAACATGGCAGTCGTTTAGCCAAGGACAGCTGCTGATAGCTGCCTTCTGAGAGCCAGTTTTGCTGCAGTCCCCATGTGTCAGGGACTATGCTGGGAACTCGGTGTTCTGCAGTAGGCTCTCAAGGAGCTCACAGTGGGTAAAGGACACACGAAGTGTCACTGACTGCAACGTGGTCAACAGTCAGGGCTGTTTTAAGAAACAAGGCACATGGTCGCGTAGAGGATCTGTCTCAGGGGAGGTGATGTTTGAGACGGTCATCAAATCTGAGACGGGGGTTTGCCAGGAGAGAGAACTGAGAGTGTACTCACCAAGAGCAAAACCAAGCCAGTCACGAGGGCGCATGCCCAAATCCCAGGACGCATGGCAGTTGAGGCAGGAGGACCGCCAGGAGGCCACATAGTGAATCCCAAGCTGGAGAGGACTACAGACCAAGACCCTGTCTCGAAGAAAGCTACAAAACGTAGGTCAAAGAACGCTCTGGAACGTCTGAGCGCAGGTCACGCTGCGGATGGGGCGGGGCAGAGGAAGCAAGTTTCCATCAGAATGTTTAATGCCCGTGGGGGATCATGCAGAATAGCACTGCTACATACTCCCTAAACGGAAGAGAAAATCCAGGTACTACTGCAGAGTAGGAGTTAAAACAGGAAAGGCACTTCTAGGAAGTGTATATGGGAGAGAATTCAATTTGACGGCCGAGATAAACGGGATAGATATTTGGGTGAGGTGAGACCTAACAATGGCTTCTAATCTTCTGCTTGGATGCCTGAGATTGATATAACACGCAGCATTCGAGATTGATAGGTGAGAAACGGAAATTGTCGGCTGGGGAAAAAAATGGGGCACCGTGGGCGGAGGAGTGTTGATGAATTCCGGTTTAGACATGCCCACTTTGAGGGGCCCTTGGGGAACATCAGCAGGCAGCTTAAACACCAATTTGGAGTTCTGGGGAGAACAGGATGTGGGTAAACTTGAATGGGTTATTCTGTACGGTAACTGCAGTCATGCAATAAACAGAGGGAACAAAAGACATCGGCTATTGGCTGGTTATCCTATGTCCAGTTTTACATACCTGTGCATTACCTATGGCCAGCAATATTATTTAGGAGAAACTATTATCACTGTTCTTTTCCAATGAATAATTTGAGGCACAGAGAGATAGTAAGCGATTTCCCCAAGCTCGCATAATTGATAAGTGAATTTAAACCCATGTGATCTGACCCCAGCGCTCTGTTCAGATGTTTACCTCAGACATATTTATGTTCAAGGAGCAGGGAAGAAGAGCCCGAGGAGAAACCATTTAACAGAGGACCAACAACAGCCAAACGAAGTGATTCTTAGAAGCCAGATGGAGGGCATCAAATGCTCAGAGGCCTGCAAAGATAAGGGAGGTCATTAGGAAGAAGTTCTGAAAACAAGCCGTGGTCAGACAGCTAGGAGGCCTCAGAAGTGCTCAGGTGATAGCAGACAGAGAGCATCAGGCAGACTGTAAAGAGGAGGCTGTGGTTTGAAGTAAACCATGCAGCAAGGTTAGATAGGCCCCCGAGGAAGGAAGGACGGTGGGCTGGCACTGCAGCGAACATACAGATGATGTCATGTTGGCAAGTTTACCTCCATTCAATACCCTTATCTCCAGTGTTGCAGGCCCAGAGCTAAGCTTGCCAGAACGAGGGTCTGCGGGCTCATGTGAGCTTATGTTTAAAAACCAGAATGCTGATTAATTAATTGTCACTGAGTAATAGACTACAAAGGGACCCAGATGTTCATGGTTTGCTAATGAGAGAATTATAGTTGGTAGGCAGTGCCTAATTACAATTAATTGTTGCCAGGGAACGTGAGCTCAGAACAAGAGGCCTCACTAGATAATGGACTGGTGGTATTCATCTGTGATACACCACGACTCCCATTTCGATTATAAGCTGTGTTTCCTGACTAGTTCAGGCGTCCATGGACCGTGGCCTTCTTCCTGTAGGCAGACATGGAGTCCAGTGACAGATTTGATTTCTTTGGATTGTGTTTGTTTGTACGTGTTCCTGTGGATGTGTGAATGCTTAAGGGTGTGTATGGGCATGTGTGATTGTGTGTGGGGGTCAGAGACCAGCATCAGGTATCTTCCGCCAATCCCTCTCCTCCTCCTGCTTTGAGACAAGGTCCCTTGGTGCTTACAGATGGGCTAGAATGGCTCTCCAATGAGCTCCAGAGACCCACTTGTCTCTGCCTCTCCAGGGATGGGACTGCCAGGCAGGCCACCATGCCAGGCTTCTTACATGGGTGCTGAGATGGACTCATGTCCTCAGGCTTCTGCAAGTGAGTGCTTTGCTGGCTGAACCATCTCTTCAGCTCATATTTGGATTGTCTTTGGCACTTTGATTTGGTGCTTCTCACACAGGATCATCCTTATAACATCTGTATGCAACTTGCCACACCCATTCGCCACTTCCCCTAGGGGTTTTATTTTTTTCTGTTAACTGAAAATTCACAGTAAAATATTTTGCTATGAATATTTTAGTACAATGTCTACTAATATGTATTTTAAATGTAAATACATATTTTACTAAGAATATATTATTTTAAAAGGAAAGATGTGTGCGACAGATGTGAATGGAGGAATGGGCTGATGACTTGACCTGACGTGAATCCCAGGGGTCCAGGGTAGACAGGGGATTCCCAGGGCAACCTGGCTAACTACGGTAGCCACATTGACGAGCTTCAGGCTCACGAGAGCCACTGCTTTAGTGAGCAAAATGGATAGCAATCAAGAAAGAGACCCAAAAGTCCACAGCTGGCCTTCACATATGCACACACACATATATACACATATATGCTGTCACATAGCACATGAAAAAAAAATGAAGATCTGGACATGTGACATGCTCCTAAATCATCTGGAAATCTAGCAGTGACATAGCTGAGCTCCTGTGAGTGCGTTTCTCAAACAGCACCGTGTAATACCCTTTCTCAGAGCCTGCCGCTCACAGCACTGCCCCACACAGGCAGAGGCAGATGTATAAGGAACCAGAGAGTCTGGGCTGGAGAGCCCGTTACTCAGACTGTACAGTTTATCAGTCTTTTTGTACTGACTTCCTTTCATTTCCTTCCTGTCTTCGTTAGGGTTTTACTGCTGTGAACAGACACCATGACCAAGGCAACTCTTATAAGGACAACATTTCATTGCGGCTGGTTTACAGGTTCAGAGGTTCAGTCCATTATCATCAAGGCAGGAACATGGCAGCATCCAGGCAGGCATGGTGCAGGAGGAGCTGAGAGTTCTATCTCTTGTTCTGAAGGATGCCAGGAGCAGACTGTTTTCAGGCAGCTAGGAGGAAGGTCTCAAAGCCCATCCCCACAGTGACACACCTCCTCCAACAAGGCCACACCTCCTAATAGTGCCATTCCCTGGGGCAAGCATATTCAAACCACCACACTTCCGTCCTTCCCTTCTTCCTTCCTTCCTTCTTTCTTTCCTTCCTTTCCTCTTCTTCCTCTTTTTCCTCTTCTTCCTCCTCCTTCTCCCCCACCCTCTTCCTTTTCCTGCTCTCCCCTTCCTCCTTCCTCTCCCCTCCTTCTCCGTTTCTTCCTCCTCTTCCTTTTGGCTTTTGAGAGAGTTTTTTCATGTAACCCTGGCTGTCCTGGAGCTCACCCTGTAGCCCAGGCTGACCTCAGAGTCAGAGATCTCCCACCTCTCCTCCCTCCGTATCTGCTGACTCTATTATATTTTTGAAACAGCATCAGCACCATTGGGGGGGGGGAGGTTAGGAGAAACATTTCCCAAACTTTCAATCACATTCCTACTTCTGGATCGTTCTGGATCGTCCTAAAGGTGGCTGAGCTCACACCTCGCACCTCCATCCTCCTCTCTTCATCCTGACAGAAGCATCTTTTCTCAGGCCTGCTGACACCCTGCAATCTGTCTGCATCTCTTCTGTAGAAGGAGTGTAATGGCATGAGGTAGGTAGCCTGAGACATGCGTGACTGGAAGGAAGCATATATTTATTTTATTTTGCTTCTATTTCATTCCCCCACCCCCACCCCTCCACTCCATTGGCCTAGTTGGCTTTATCGGAAGAAACGTTTGGTTTTTTGTTTGTTTGTTTGTTTGTTTGTTTTTTAAAATTTCTCCTTTCTTTCTTCCCTTTGCCCCTCCCCCTTTCCGATTTTTAAAATTAATTTATGTATGTTAGCATACAAAGTAATGAGTTTAATCGTTTCATTTTCATACACACGTGCTACTGTGCTCTGTTCTAATTGATCTCCCTCCCCAGCTACCTGGGGCCGCCCCCCGCCCGCCCCGGCCCAGTCCCTTTTCCTCCTCCTCCTGATCTCCTTCCTACCCCGCAGCCCTTTCCTGTGAGGTTGTCTCAGACATACTCTATTATCCTTTCTTTCCCCCTCCTCCCCATCTTCTTCCTTTCTAAGTTTCCACTAGAAAAGCTTGAATGTTTATGAATCAGAGGAACAGATAGAGGAAGTGCCAAGAGCCGCAGTAATGCTCAGCCCAGGAAGGAGGAAGAATCTCTCTGTCATGGAGGACCTTGCCATGTTGATGAAAGAATTCTCATTTTACATCAAAGGTGAAAAGAAGTTTGTTTACTGCTCCAAAAGGAGCCCACTGAGTATGGCAGTAACAGAATCACCAGTGCAGTTTTGGTTACGGGGAGCTACTTCAAAGGCAATTTCCCAGCATGCAATTCCCAGTATGCAAATGAGGGTGCTTCAACGGTATCAGGTTGTGGATAATTCTGTCTGGTCTCACCATTCTGCATTGCATTATTGGGGTGGAACAGAGCCGTGATATTCTGTTTTGGAGATGCCTTATGGACCAGGCTCGAATTGGGAACCCGTTCCCTTTTGGGCTTCTCAATCATGACCTTGTTTCCTTACCCCCACGCCCTACAATGTTACAACCTTCCCATGAGAACCATACGCAGGCGCCGATTGGATGCACTATTTGTGTGGCTTTGTCTGGAGAGCTCCAGAGAGGCGGGCTTCTGTGGCCGGGCTTGAAAGCTTGAGGAAGCGCCATCTGGAGATAGAACTGTTGAACCCCAGAAGAAATAAATTTGACAAGAAGGTTAAAAATGCAGGGGTCAAACGCAAGAAAGACACGCTGATAAATGGTCCCAGAACAACACAGAAGCTGTACAGGAGCGGCCGTGACCAGACATTTGTTTCTGATTCTACCAATCAAACCCTCTTTTTGTTCCTGTTGCTGAAAATCACTGGCATGTCTGGTGACACTTCAGAGGTTTTGATGTGCATGTCCCAATTCCTTTTACTTCCTTCAACATGGCACAAGGGCCACCTTCAACAGTGGTCAGTATTCCAGGGCCTGGGGACTTTGAAGTATGACAGCTATATGAAAATTTAAGTCTTCTAATAGTGTTGAAAGTTCTTGGGCCTGTGAAGTTATTTGGTTTGTGAGTTCTAGGAATAGCCTTTAGGTTGTGAGGAGAAAACATAGATTGGAAAGCCTGGCATTAAGGAATGGTTGCTCCATTGGGGACAACAGTAATGCCCTGTTATGTCATTAGGGTGGAGAATTTGGGACTTTTGAAGCCCCTGTGAGGCAGAAGAGAATAATATGAGAGGCTGGTTTAAGTACGGCCAATTGGTGTGTATTGGTTTCCTGGTGGTGTCCTGGGGGTCCTATGGTCTGAGACTCATAGAAGTTATGTGTAACGCAAAGATAGTAAAACATAGGCAATGTAGACGGAGACAGAGGATGGACATGAGCTGCCCAGAGAAATAGGAGAGGAGACATGAGACAAAGAGTTAGATTTCTATGGTAGCTAGGAAGGAACACAGGAAAGGGTTAGAAATACACACTGTTATCAAGATATCACACATTTCGTTAATCTTAAGACCAGGAGCAATATCACAAGCTCACAGATTTACCTATCCCAAGTAAAGGGGACTTTTGGGGTCCCCTTTGAAGACAAAGTGTGGACTCTGAACTGGCACACCACTCTGATAGGGCTAACATGTATTGCACCTGAAGCAGTTTCTGAAAAATAGGTATTTATTCTGGATAGATGGACTTGGTAATTTCCTCAAGTTTAATAGCCATTGGGGTATTCTTATGCAGAAGACACAACTGGGGGGAGAAGGAGAGAGAGAGAGAGAGAGAGAGAGAGAGAGAGAGAGAGAGAGAGAGAGA
>NW_021621071.1:7304679-7314430 GCF_004785775.1 Grammomys surdaster
AGAGAGAGAGAGAGAGAGAGAGAGAGAGAGAGAGAGAGAGAGAGAGAAACTAAAGGAGCCAAAGGGGCTATTCATGTATATCCCTAAGAGTAAACTCTAAGGAACCTTACTGACCAGGCCAATAAAAGTTCCTGTCCCAATGGGTGAAAGAGAGCTGAGAAATGATACAATAGGTTGTGTAGACACATACACACACACACATACACACACATATACATACATATACATGCATACATATACACATACATACACACACATATACATACATATACACGCATACACACACACACACACACATACACACACACACACACACACACACACACAATCACAAGAGGCCAGACCCTGTCCTCTGAGGCTGTAGGTGTTCTCTGTGACAGTAATGGAGTACTCTGGAGATCCTCCACGCCTACTCAGCATTTCAGATTCTCCCGTGGCCCTGCTTTCTTTCTGGGTTCAGAGGAAACACTGAGATGGGGCAAACTGAGGAATGGGGTACGTGAGGTGCTGAGAGGTTTATGTTTTGAATGTCCAGGAGGTTGCTCTGTTAGGCAGCTTTGATGAAGCAAGCTTGTATAGTACCAGGCTGTGCAGCTGATAGGGTCTGATCCCTCTGAAATCCTCAGGGTCTGGTTCTTCCAGGACCCAGGTCAACTGATGGAGGAGGAAGAAGTCAAGGAGGAGAAAGGAGGGATTGCTAGTAAATCCGAGTCACTGAAGGGATTAACCACAGAGCAGGTTGTTAGTACACTAGGGTTTGAGGGCTGAAGTTCTCAGGGAGATCAAAGAGAATGTTTAATGGGAAGAACACTTAAGAAAGAAGAGGCTGAGCCGGGCGGTGGTGGCGCACGCCTTTAATCCCAGCACTTGGGAGGCAGAGACAGGCGGATTTCTGAGTTCGAGGCCAGCCTGGTCTACAGAGTGAGTTCCAGGACAGCCAGGACTATGCAGAGAAACCCTGTCTCGAAAAACCAAAAAACAAAAAAACAAAAAAAAAAAAAAAAAGAAAGAAGAGGCTGGGGTTTGTGCAGGAGTTCTGATAGAGAGCTGAGACGGTACCAGTGACAGCAAGTGACACTCAGAGAGAGACTTCAGTGTGGAAGAGGTCAAAGAAAATAGGAGAGATCAAGAAACCAAGAAAGTAGGGCTCAGTTGAGTAGAGTAAACCAGAAGATACTCGGGAGACTGAGGCAGGGGGATTCTTTGAGCCTAGGAGCTTGAGGCTAGCATGGAAGAGAGAGAGACAGAGAGACAGACAGACAGACAGAGAGAGACAGAGAGAGAGACAGAGAAAGACAGAGATACAGAGACAGACAGACAGAGAAAGATAGAGAGACAGAGACAACAGACAGAGAGACAGAGAGACAGAGAAAGACAGAGAGACAGAGACAGACAAAGATAGAGAGACAGAGACAACAGACAGAGACAGAGAGACAGAGAAAGACAGAGAGACAGAGACAGAGAAAGACAGAGAGACAAAGACAACAGGCAGAGACAAAGAGGCAGACAGAGAGAGAGAAAGACAGAGCCAACTGAGAGACAAAAACAAAGAGACAGACAGAGCATGACAAAGACAGAGAGATAGAGACAACAGAGAGAGATATAAAGAGATAGAGAGACACAGAGAGACAGAGATACACATAGAAACAGGAACAGAGAGTCAGAGCGAGAGAGAGATGGAGGGAAGGAGGAAAGGAGAGAGAACACATGTGCACAGATGTGAGAGAGAAAGGGACTGGATGTCACCTCTGAGGACAAGGCCAGGGTTGAAGACAGATCCCTGTGTCACTGGCAGCAGAAAATTCAACATAACATTGCCAGTTGTGCAGTCTGAGGCGTTCCCCTTAGATACCAGGGCCCTCAGCTCATGTGCAGATCAATTCTCCACAAAACACCACAGAAAAGAATTCCATGATGAGACAGAGTGCAGGAATGCCAGTGTATCAATTAAACAGAAGACTCTGACTTTTCTTGGTTAAATACCCAGGTTCTAGCAGCCCCGAGAGGTTAGGCTTAGGAGACCCATTCAATGGGAAGTTAAATACCGGGGAGATAAAAGGGACCAGTGTCCCTAAGTCCATCTTTGGGGTGCTGACATGAGCTTTAGGCTCCAACAGAGGGAGAATTAAATTCATGCAGGTGACTGGGGTATGGATAGCCAGGCAGTGCTAGTCATGGTACGGCCAGGCTGAGCACTGTCTTCATTCTGATTAGGAAACGTAATCCATACGATTATTGTCATTACTTCAGGCAGTCAATCTGTCCCTTCTGCTCAGTGGTGCAGCCTTGGCTTCATGGATAATTACCCCCAAGGGGGGCGTTTTCAAAGAGTGCGAAAGAGCGGTGCATCATGGGCAGAAAGGTACAGACAGAAGACCTACCTCTGGCCATCTGGATATGTACGTGTGCAAGACGAGCTTTTCCACTTCAGAGGGCTGGATTGCAAGGGACAGAAGCCTCTGGGGGAATACAAATGCTAGCTAAAGCCAAGAAGTAGAGGAGATGGCTCAAGGAAAGGAAACAGGCCTAGGGAACTATTTTAATTTTTGGCAGGACAATAAGAGTTTGAGGGGTACAATGTAAATTGGAAGACCCTAGGCTGCTGGACCAAACAGAGCTGAAGAGGATTGTGACGTGTAACACAATCTGGGAGCTCCAGGGAATAACAGGTTACACACATTCCTTGGGTCTCTTCCTGAGAACCCCAGGGAGAAGGGAAGGTCAGAGATGGGGCTAACTGGGCTTAGCAGCTTTAATCAAATGCCTTTTAGTTGCTTCTTTGATTTTACCCGTGAGTTATGATGCATGAGATTAATTTCTCCCGACCCTGGTCAAATTCAGACATAAAACTGGTTTTGTTTTTGAAAGGACGGAGACAAATTTGATGCAGAACTGCATGTCAGAATAGATGCTAATGAGTGACTAATTGTCAAAACAAATCTAAATGAATTCACTTCCTCACTGTTACAATACAAAATTAGTTCTGGTTAATCACAAGTCCTCTAAAGAAGTTGCGACTTTGGGACAGAGCCAATGGGAAGTTTGACCTCAGCTGAGCAACACAGCCAGACTGTCCAGAGATACAATGTTGCAGATCAAGAGCTAAACAATCTGCCGTTATCTCACTCTTTTTAATAGCCCTTTTCTTTCGACCTTTGTGTCTGACCCAACATCCCGTGACTGCGGGCCAAAGCTCTTAGGATCTTCAACTTTAACGGAGATCTATAATTTCTGCTAACCCCCAAAGCTAAGAATGCTATAAGATAGCATCTGAATCCTATAGAAACGATCTCCTTGCTTAGCGTCAGGGCACCTACCCAATGCTCACACACCAACATGCTGGCTACATGTGTTGGTTTATGGCGCTCTTTGTTCTGTGGCTATGAAAGCTCATGCTTCTTTTCCCATGGTTAGAGTGTATGTGAGGAAACAGGTCATTCCTGGTAACTTGGACCCATGTTCCCAGCCTATGCTCACTCACATTTGGTTCAGAATAAATCTCCTTATTTTCTTTAAAGCAGAGTTGTCATTACATGCTGCCGGCGTTATTGGGTTCATAAGTGCTCACTGGGTTTGAATTACAAAAAGCTATAGAATTCTAGAATCTGTTGAGGGCTAGTCTGATCCAAGATGTTCCCTGATGCCCTAATGTATAAAAAGGATTTTTTTTCCTCTCTAAACCAGGAACACACTTGATAGAGATGGTAATGGCCTGGGGCCAGGGCCTTGGGAACATTTCCTTGAGGCCCTGATGTATGGAGAAAGAACAGCTTCTTTTCTAAAACCAGGAATATGCTTGGTAGAGCCAGTAATGGCCTGGAGCCAGAGCCTTGGGGGAGCTATGGCTTATGACTCTGAGAACCCAGCTCTTCCCACCCTAAGGGGATATGGTTTTCAGTCCCAACGGTATTGTGTGTTTGATCCGTGACAATCTTGAGATACCCACATTACCTTTGTGCAACATTGCTTAATTGATTTCTTGCTGACGTTGTTTCATTGTGTGGTAGCCTTCTGCAAACCTTGTCCCATTTCTTTCTTAGAAATAGTATATAAGACACCGTGCTTCTTAACAAACTTGCTTGGCATAAAACACAGCATGTGCAAGACTTCCTGATTCCAGACTTTCCTATCCTCTTATCTTTTGGTTCAGGACCCTGTCACTGAAGAACCAGTTGCTGATACAAGTCAGGGAAGCTTTAGTTTAGCTTCGTACAAGACCATGGTGTTTGCTTTATTTACAAGATGGAAAGAGGGACATTCTATAGCATTCTCTATCCGTGGGTCAGGACTCAATTAGGGCCTGCCCACTCCAGGAGAGCTAATGTTTCTGGCCTCTCTGGGCACCTGTACTCCAGTGGACTTATCAACACATACCTATACACAATTAAAAATAATAAAAATAAAAAAGATCCATTCACCTGGTGTCTTAGAGTTTTATTGCTGTGAACAGATACCATGACCAAGGCAAGTCTTACAAAGGACGACATTTAATTGGGGCTGGTTTACAGGTTCAGAGGCAGGCATGGTGCAGGAGGAGCTGAGAGTTCTACATCTTCATCTGCAGGCTGCTAGCAGTATTCTGGCTTCCAGGCAGCTAGGATGAGGGTCTTAAAGTCCACACTCACAGTGACACACAGGCTTCAACAAGCCCACACCTACTATAACAGGGCCACACTTTCTAATAGTGCCATTCCCTGGGCCAAGCATATACAAACCATCACACCTGATATTTTTTTAAAAAAAAAATAATAATAAAATAAATAATAAAAAAAAATAATAATAAAAGCAACAGGGCTGGGGATGTTTTTGAGGCTCCTGGTGCTGTTGGGTCAGGAAGCTGAGATGGTCTAGGGTGCCCAAAACACGGGCTTCTATCCTCAGACAGGAAAACATAGATGTTTATATTACAATTCATAACCGTAGCAAAATGACAGTTATGAGGTAGCAACGGGAATACTTTTCTGGTTGGTGGTCAGCACAACATGAGGAACGGTATTAAAGGGTCCCAGCACTAGGAAGGTTGAGAACTACTACTCTATAGCAATGTCAGATTCAAGGTCACAAGGTCTCAAGCCCTTTAGCTCTATTAGGTGAGCTGAGCCTTGTAGGTTTGTCAAGACCCTCCTTTGGTATTTCTGACCTGTGACATAAGCAGTCTTGGTACTTTTCTACTAGACTGAGCTCTTAAGTCACAGACATTAGTTAGATCTTCCCTATGTCAGGTAATAGGTAACAAAATGGGCCAACCCCAAAAGGATCGAGGAAGGAGTATTTCTGAAGGGAAACTGGAGGAGACCTGGCCTTTGCGATCCAGAATTTGGCCTTATCTAGACAGATGTCTCTCCAGGGCAAAGGATCATCTCAAGTCTCTTCCTGCATTAGCTGAACAGATAAAAGGATCCAGGGAAGGCAGCACAAAAAGAGGTAGATATAGTGGAAATTTCTAGTTTCTTTGGGGACTCAGTTCTAGTTTTTTGAGGACATCACGATGTTTTGCTGAAGCAGACGTAGGTGAAAGGATGTTTTGCTGTAGCAGACACATAAAAGGACATGCGATATTTACAAGGAATATAACCGTGACCCCACAGACAATGGGAGCTCGAGCATTGGTTCACCTTGCTCTGCCTCACTCGTCTTCACTGATAACATCCGTGTATTGGTTCACCTTACACTGTGTTGCTGAGCTTTCACTTGTGGTGACGCCATAGAGAGAAAAGTACCAAAGAACTTCTCATGAGATTTCTGTGACTTCTTGCCGCTTCTGCTTCCTTGGACTTGGGCTGATTGGCAAACCTCATGGTTTCTTCTGGATTGAACTGATGCTGTTGATTTGGATGGGGTATCCGCCAAGTCTGCAGCTATTGGTTCATGTTTGGTGTTTGCTAGTGGATTGGACAGAGAACAACGAAGATCAAGATCGTCCCAAAGAACTATTTCGAAACAGGTCCACTGCCCCCGAATCCTAATAACCTTTCTTTTCCACTACCTCTGGTGGGTGGTGGGCTAGAGAGGAGGTTGAACCCTTATTAAAGTAGATAGAGAAAATTATAGGCCTATAGGTGGAAATGCAAACAGATCAGTCAGTGGGTTCTGGGAATGTACAGGCAGTTTTTGTGTCAACAGATGCGCTGGGTCCCTGCTGCTCATGTGTGATGTCATGGGTTCGGAGACGATCTGCCCCACTGGTTCCTGATACCAGCAGCTATAGTGTTTCATTAAAGCAATAATAACCCTAACTAAGACATACAACTTTATTTTGTCATACAATTATGTCCTTGACGTTCAAACACTCCCCCTCCTAAGGTGAAACAGGAGGTGGGGAATATTGAGTTTCTCCCTGTACACCAGAAATCTATTTCAGACTCCAAACTTATAAACTAAAAGTTATCGCTACACACATTCATTTTGTGTATTCCATCCTGAGTCCAAAGCTAATTGCTTCTTTAATTAAGCACTCTCTCATTCTTATTAAAGCTGTTAGCATATTCCACAGCGTTTTCCGATCTTGGTTTCCCACTGGACCCAGCAGGCGCTGTTTATCTGCGGAGGGAACCAGGTGCTGGTAAATTACTGCTTTTCAACTATGTTTCTTCTCCTTTGTGTGGACGCATCTGAAGATGAACCCAGGGCACCTGTCTGCAGACACCGCTGAGCAGTGAGTCTCACCAAAGAAGGATCTCAGCTAGGTGACGGTCTTCAGAGCCAAACTTCGTATTAGCCATCCTGGAAATGCTTTTTGTTCCTCTGCAGGGAGATAGGTGCTAGTAGCAAGGCACACTCACAATTACACTAGTATCCCTGGATATTGTCACTGTGTGGCTCAGTCTTGTAATCATTTTGTTTCCTTGTGTAGTAACAGCATGAAGGTTATTCTGATTTACCTAAATATGTCTTTCTTTTTTCCATAAACACTGAGGTGTATTCTCAGGGCTGGTCTATATCTGTCTGGAAATTGGGTGTTCCAACAGGGCCAGCTTCATGAACAATGCATGGCACAAGACACTTAAAAGGGCTTGTTTTAATGCACTGATACCATTATCTTGAAATTCTTTTTTTTTCCTTAAAGATTTATTTATTTATTTTATATAGGTGAGTACACTGTCACTGTCTTCAGACACACTAGAAGAGGACATTGGATCCCATTACGGATGGTCGTGAGCCACCATCTGGTTGCTGGGAATTGAACTCAGGACCTCTGGAAGAGCAGTCAGTGCTCTTAACCACTGAGCCATGACTCCAGCCCCATCTCAAAATTCTTAATAACTGTTCAGTAAGAGTCCCTTTCATTTTTCATTGAGCAAATTATGTAAGGTGTCCAGATCTCCAGTGTAATTGCTTCATTGATCAGTTTCTCATTCTAAGTTACTTATTTACTTTTTTCAAGACAATGTTTCTCTGTGTAGCCCTGCCTGTTTTGGAACTTGCAGTATAGACCAGGCTAGTTTTGAACTTACAGAATTTTGTCTGCCTCTGACTCCCCAGTACTGGGACTATCCGTCATCACAACCAACGACCCGATTGTTTCTTTAAAAGTCTACATCTGACCTTTATCTATGTGACTATTTTCCATTTTCCAGACTTTCTTACCCTTCCTCTTCCACCCCAAGGCCTGGAGAAGCAGTTCTCAAACTGTGGGTTGTGAGTCCTTAGTAAGGGTCACATATCAGATAGCCTGCATATCAGATATTTATATTATGATTCATAACAATAGCAACATTATAGCTATGAAGTGGCAACAAAATTAATCTTATGGTTGGGGGGGGTCATCACTGTTGGTATCAGGAACCAGCTTGGGAGATTGGCTCCAAACTCAGGAAAGTCATACATAGGAGACATCTGTTGCCATGGCAACCACATCCAGTCTCAGAGTCCACTTCCCACACTTAACCTTCCAGCAGGTTACATCACAGCCTAAATAAAAGGGAGACCCTCTCTCACCTTCGATCCTTTTTTTTTTTCCCTTTGTCTTTCTCTCTTTCCCCTCCTTGTCACTGTTCTTCTCCCAGTAAACCTCTGCCATGTGGAACAGCTTTGGCCTGGGGTGGTCTGTCTGGATATGAGCCACCATTCCAACACATCAATCACAACATGAAAAACTGTATTGAAGGGTCGTAGCATTAGGAGGGCTGAGACCCGTTGGTCTAGGGAATGGCAGACATGTTGTAAATGCTCAGACAATATTTGCAGAGCACCTGGATGCCCCAAAGAGAAATCAACCGTCTTCCTATAGCAAAGGTAACAAGCAGATTATTGGGATTAAGCCACATTTGGGATCAGGTTCACTCTCAAAGAGGTCATTAATTCTGGCTACTCCTTCTCTGCCTCCTTCTCTGTTTGAGCTGTAAGCTGCTTTCATGCTTGACTGTCCACGCTGAGTCCCTGCTCACCCTATCTCCGAGTCTGTAAGCTGAGCAGGGAACATTGTACTGACTCAGACAGCCGTGCTCAAAGAAACAAGCTGGCCGCCGCTGCAGTTCAGAGGTCAGGATTCAGGTCTCAGGGTTTGACCTCGGGCTCCCAGGAGTTTTTTGTGTGACCTTGGAGAGTAAACACCGCTATCTCCACACAGATAGATAAAGAGGCGCTGTCCTGCTCTCTCCAGGCAGTTCGTCCAGCAGACACAGAGTACTATAGCCACACTAGAGAAGCTGGGCTCAGTGATCGAGCGTGTACAAGGATGTGGGTTCAATCTATAATATGCAGCCCACCCTCCCACTCCAGCCCCGCTCATGTGAACAACAACAATAACAACAACAACAAGACCCCTACACTTTCGCTGTTGGTTGTGGTGGAGGTATTGCTCTTGCTTTTTTTTTTCTTTGTTTTGTTGTCAGTAACTGAGATGAAATATAGGAGGCCTTCCCTATACAAGATAGGCAAGCTTTCTCATCACCTAGTTAAATCTCCGTTCCACTTCGGTGTTTCATTTTTACTTTGAGACAGCGTCTCCTTGAGTTACTTAGGTTGACCCTGAACTCACTCTGTAGTTCTGGACTCGAACCAGTGACCCTCCTTCAGCGCAAGCTTTGGTTTCCTTGGCTATGAAAAGACTTGATGAGACGTGTAAAGCAGGGCGTGGTGGGGCACGCCCTTAATTCCAGCACTTGGGGCACACAGTCAGATGGTTTATTTTTGGCATTTTTATTATTACAGTTATTGTTAATAAGCAGCCGTGGATGGGGACGATTCACCCTGGATTAGATGGTTACTTTCATATTTATCCGTATCTGTTTACATAAGTCCATTGTAGCTGTCTTAGCACACCAGAAGAGGGCATCAGATCCCACTATAGATGGCTTTGAGCCACCATGTGGGTGCTGGGAATTGAACTCAGGACCTCTGGAAGAGCAGACAGTGCTCTTAACCACTGAGCCATCTCTCCAGCCCCATCCGTAACTCTTGACGGTTATCTGTATCGATTGACTTGTCAGCTTGGAACATTGCCTCCTCACTTCCTGCTACCACAGACAAGAGTTCCACCTCTGTCTCCTGCCCCTACACCTATGCCCTCCTTCCTTCTGACACAGAGCACCACACTCTCTTCTTCATTTTCTGTCATATCCTGGGTAAAAAGAAGAAGACAGCTTGTTCTCACCCCACTGTCATGGGGTGAGATACGACCTTAGTGTAAACCGTTCTATCAGATCTTCCCTGGAGAACTCAGATAGGGCTTTTAAATGTGGAAAACAGAAAATACGAAAATACTTTTTAAGGATAGGAGATCTTAGGAATTCTTAGGTATTTTAAAACC
>NW_021621071.1:7314830-7322071 GCF_004785775.1 Grammomys surdaster
ACTTAGGTGACTGGCTTTCTCCCTCTTCCTCTCCCTCTCTCTTTTTTTTAAAAGTTCTTCTTCCTTAACTTTTTTTTGTTTTGTTTTGCTTGGGATTTTGAGTCTCACTTCAGAGTCCTGGCTGTCCTAGAACTCACTAAATGGACCAAACTGCCCTCCAGCTCTCAGACATATGCCTGCCTCTGCCTCTGGAGTGTTGGGATTAAAGGCGTGAGCCACCACACTCAGGTCTGTCCTGGTCTCCTTATTCAATTCTCAGCCTAAAAAGCCTTTCACCTTGAGGATGCCACCACTCGCAGTTAGGGCTGAGACAGGAAAATCACGGCTCGCTCAGAGCCAGCCTGGGCTACATGGGCAAGCCTGAACTACATACAGAGTGAGAGCCTGACTTAAAAGTGAAACAAAACAACCCTGCTCCTTCACCGATTCTGTGTCCCCTGCTAGGTCCTTTAACGTTTCACCCCCAATCCTCAACCAGCCCTGGTGTTCTTTCACTCACTAGTTAAAGGGCCTCCAAGTTTTTGTCTCCAATGATGATGTGTTTCCCGGATCAGGCAGGCCTTCATGTCTGGCTACCTTCCCACATCTTTACCTGTGTGTGCCACAGGCATGGTGGGGTCTACGTGCTGAGCCGTCTTTCCATCACATCTGCCTCTGGTGTCTTATCTCAGTTAACAAAACGTACTGGTGGGCGTGTCTGTGTTCCTCAATGTCTGCCACTGGTGGGCGTGGCTTGTGGGTGTGGCTGGTGGAAATGGGAAAAGCGCATGGCACCATAGGCCTGGCCCATGAGAACTGTCTTCCTGGAGACCCGTTACTCCCTCCTTTTGTGTTGGCTTTTCCTGACTAGAGGTTAAACAAGGTGTGTTGCCAACCCCACCCCACTTCGTGCATGCTGGATAATATACAATTTTTCGGGATTCAGGAAAGGAACCAACAGCCTCTGGAGGGGCTGCTTCCAAGAATTTTATTACTCAAAGGGATGGTTTTGCCGGGCGGTGGTGGCGAACGCCTTTAATCCCAGCACTTGGGAGGCAGAGGCAGGCGGATTTTTGAGTTCGAGGCCAGCCTGGTCTACCGAGTGAGTAGACAGAGAAACCCTGTCTCGAAAAAACAAACAAACAAAAGGATGGTTTTGTTTGTTCGTTTGTAGACAGGTCTCGACATTGCTAGCTTCAAACACTCCATCCTCCTGTACTGATATGTTCCCAGAACAGAGATTATAGATATGATCCACCGTAACAAGCGTCGTGATACTGGTTTTTATATGTCATTTAGCTAAACTACGGGGCCTTGTTATTTTGTCAAATGCTAGTCTGGGTGCTGCTGTAAAGTCCTTTGTACATGTGTCAGGGTTAAGAGAGGCTGGTGAGTCTCCACAGTGAATGAATCTCATATGCTTAGTGGAAAGCCTTGAGAGAAAAGATGGTGGTTCAGAGGAGGAAGAGGAGGAGGAGAAAGAGGAGGAGGAGAAGGAGGAAGAGGAGGAGGAGGAGGGGGAGGAGGAGGGGGAAGAGGAGGAGGAAGAGGAGGAGGAGGAGGGGGAAGAGGAGGAGGAGGGGGAAGAGGAGGAGGAGGAAGAGGAGGAAGAGGAGGAGGAGGAGGAAGAGGAGGAGGAGAAATAGGAGGAGGAGGAAGAGGAAGAGGAGGAAGAGGAAGAGGAGGAGGAGGAGGAGGAGGAGGAAGAAGAGGAAGAGGAGGAAGAGGAGGAGGAGGAGAAAGAGAAGGAGGAAGAAGAAAAGAAGGAGGAAGAGGAGGAGAAGGAAGAAGAGGAGGAAGAAGAACAAGAGGAGGAGGAAGAAGAAGAGAAGGAGGAGAAAAGGAAGTAAAAAGAAGACAAGAAGGAAGAGGAGGAGGAGGAGAAAGAGGAGGAGGAAGAGGAAGAGGAGGAAGAAGAGGAGGAGGATTATACCTCTGCTTGGGTTTCTAGTCCTCTGGCCTGCTGCATGGACTTCAGAGTGGCTGGCTCCTGTAGTCGTCCACGTCACTTTCAGTCTTTCTATCTCTCCACCAGCATACTCATTGTCGTGTTTTCTGGAGAACCCTGACTAGTCCTCCAGTGAGAAAGCCAATTACTTCCCATATGATTGCCTTACCATTCCTATCACCCTTCAGTCTGAGGCTGTCTGAGGACCCAACAGATGTTGTTCAAAGTCACAGAAAAGCTGAAAAACGTTTTGAAGAGTAGAGACACAAGTCCTGCTTCCTTGCCACCTTATTAATAGGATTTTGTCAGTCCACCATAGAAAAGACCCTGAGGTCTTTTTGGATCTTCTTCCTGACTTTTTTTTTGTTTGGTTGGTTGGTTTGAGTCATTGTCAAGAAAACATATCCTTTTCTCTATCAATTAATACCAGTTCAGGATTCCAAAAACTGCATACCCAAGCAATTGGAATATTCATTAAAAACAGCCCACCTTTCTACCATCCCTTACCTGTATAAGAACCCAGATTGAGGAGCCTCATATAACCTGCAAACAAAATAGTTGTATCTTGGGTAGGACCTAAGGATGCAGGTAAGACACGGAGGTGGATGACTTTGGTTGTCAAGTCGACTGAATTGAAGGATACACAGGAGATTAGGGACACACACCATTGGGTACATCTGTGGGGCTATTTCTGGAGACAATCAGATCTTAGTGGCTCTAACATCACCAACTCTTTAATCTACCGATACACTGGAATTTGAATTGACTACTAGGAGGTAGAACTGTAGAGGGTGGGACCTAGCTGGAAGGAGTGGAGTCCAGGGGACACATGTTTGAAGGGTAAATCTTGGCCCTACACCTTCCTTTAGTCCTCAATGCTGCTTGGCTGCCCAGAGGTGAGCAGTTCTGCCACGCCCCGGCCCCCCCCCCCCCCCCCGTGATGTTCAGTGTCACTTCCAGCCCAAAGCAATAGATGACAGAGCTCTTGAACTGAAACCTACAAAGCAGTGAAGTAAAGTGATTCTTTTCTTACTTTATCTTTATTGGCCACTTTATTGAGTGAGACCAAGTCCCAGACCCATTTCTCATTTCAAATCCGGGTTCCTCAGTCCTGCTCCTTAAGGACCAACTACTTCTGCCCCATTCTAAACTCCTTCCCATAGACCTGGCTTACTCCACTTGCTGTGACAGAAGCCTGCCAAACACCAGCACAGTTCACAAGACCCAGTACTGTTGCGAGGTAATTCCAGTGGAGAACACACACAGACACTCTTAGAGCTGAATAGAAAGTCTATATTGCTGGCTGGTGACTGCATGGGAATTTGCCCAAATCACGCAGCTCCGAGTTCACCGTCCTTTGCCTTTTATGTGTAAAAACCATATCCTGGTTGACACACTTTGGTTAGCAAGAAAAGTTAGCAAGAAGGGAAACCACAGAAGCAAAAAAAAAAAAAAAAAGCAAGGTTGGTTGGTTTGTTTTTGTTTGTTTCAGATCTTTCCTAGATCCTGGAACTATAGACTAGGCCTTTGATGGATTAGGTATTTGTTCCTGTTTGGACAGGAGTTGGGGCCAGTGTGCTGGGTTCTAAGGTCAGAATGGTGCTTCTAATATGGCGTCAGTTGTGCTAAGGTCTCAGGGCCTGTCACAGAACACTTCCCCCTTTCATCTCTAACAAGTTAGATGTACATCACAGAGGCTGACTTGAAGCAACTGCCCTTCTGGCCTGGTTACCATTGCCTCTGTGAGAAATATTCCCTTTTTCTCCCTGGACCACTTTGTAGGGATTGTGTCTTATGCAGTGCACACCCCCCAGCTTCAGGGGTTAGGATCCACTCACTAAATCACATATCCTCATCTCCCGAGGTCCAAGTTCAAAGTCATCATCACCCCTCGCACCTGTTGCTCTTCCCAGCTTGTCTGCTTGTGCCTGAACTGTCCCAGGATTTGATACTATAAAGGCATTTGGGATCGGAGCTGTCTGGTGACCCTCCATTTCCTTTAGCCCCAAACCTCAACACTTCAGTGGCCACTTCATCCCTTCTCAGAAAACCTCATCTGTGAGGAAGAAGCCAGGATTCATCTTCTAACGGGAGCAGGGCGTTCTCCTGGAGGTTCTGTAAGGCCGTGTATATCTGAGTCACTTCTGTTTCTTTCCCAGATGTGTGTGGCTCCACACTGTTTTGTGTAGGCTTGGGAGATTCACTCAGTGATACTGCAACATCTTCATAAAGGCACTTGGCGCCCCACCAAACCTGTCAATCAAACCCGAGATCCTTCTATTGTGTTAAACCCCATTGTCTGTCCATTTTCCTGCAACTTTGATTCTGTTAAGTCTACTGTTGGAATACCTATGTCCTCTGGACCACACCCTGATAGTAACCTGCCATATCCATTTCTGAGTAGAAGTTTCCTCTGAGATGAAAACTTTCTTACTTTCTTATAATTTAAAGACTTCGTAAAACAAAAGATTTTAAAGGGGAAATAAGAATAAGATAGGACAGTGGTTCCTAGCCTGTGGGTCATGACCTATTTGGGAGATTGAATGACCCTTTCACAGGGTCACCTAAGACCATGGGAAAACAGATATTTTTATTTCAATTCATAACAGTGGCAAAATCACAGTTATGAAGTAGCAATGAAAATAATTTTATGTGGGGGTCACCACAACACGAGGAACTGTATTAATGAGTCACAGCATTAGGAAGGTTGCGAACTACCGAGATAGGATGTCATTAAGAAGGTGAAACAGGGTGTTCAAAGTCAGGGAGAAGTGTTTCATCCTACAGGGAAGCTCATTAAGCTCAGGAAGAAAACAACTAAATAACTTCAGGAATTCCCTGAAACTGATCAGATTCATCATGCCCCGCCCCCCTTCCCAAGCAGCTCTAAGCGGTAAGTGTTGCTGAGAGACACTATCAGACAAATTGACTGCCCAGAAGAAGCAGAGGCCAGCTTCCTGGGAGAGACTCTCACTAACCTGTTGAGCTGCAGGCTGTGAAGTTCACTCCTGGTTTCCTTCTTTCATAGCTGTCACCCATGCTGGAGTGGCTTTGGTGAAACAGGTGTCTTTGAGTAATTTCTGTTCCTGTAAATAACCCCTACCCATACTCCTGCACATTAACACCTACAAAACTCATTGGTTTACAAAGTTGGCCTTTGAAGGCATCCGTACTTTGTTCTGTTGTTGGTTTCTTATGTGAGGTGAGTAGTTATTTGTTCATGTCTTCCCTAGGAAGCGTGTCATACAACATCCATCTTTCTAAATTATTTTTTAAATTTTTCATTTATTTTTGTTGTTGTTGATGTTTGAGACAGGGTCTCTCTGTGACATTTAAACAAAGACCTAAAGGTTGACTGAGCCGAGCGGTGATGGATGGATTCTTATCACCAGTGACTCTCAGCTCTAGGTTCTGACTCAGCAAAGTGATGCTAACACTGAACTTTTCTGGACGAGAGGAGGCAAGGGTTATACCAGACACAGGCTGCTACCCAGTCATACCTTTTCCAGAAAGAATGGGTAATATTTTTTTAAAAAAATCCAAGTTTGAAAATTACTTTAAAAAATATTTCAAAAGCTTAAGAAGTGTCAAAGCTTGATTGACACTTTGTAACATCCTAAACCAGATATCTGGACATATCTTTGGGACAATCTCATTGATGACCCTAAACTAAAAAGCTCTCTGGCCTCTGGCTTCCATTCTGTATAGGGGAAATAACACACACATTTGGCATCAGAAAAAAAGACTTCAGCCTGTAGCTAATATCTTCCTTATATACAGAGTAACTTTTCAACAGATCTGTGTTCACATACCACAACACTAATTCTCTTTGATACTTGAAAGACACCAGGCTAAGTAGGTTAAGGATTAAAGGGAGTACCTGAGAAAGGAATTTTTTTCTTGTTTCACTTTACTCATTTAAAAAAAAAAAAAAAGATCATGCCCAGAAGATGGGATAGGATTTCCTAGCAGAAACCACAGGATCCGGTTACAGTGCCGCGGAGTGCCGGGGAGACGGAGACAGCAAGTTTAATAGGTGTACTTTCAGCCCTTAAAAGCCTGCTTCTCAAAACTAAACCTTTCCAAGGCTTCCTCAAGCATCCCCGAGGCAACACCCACCAACGTCTCCCCATCTTCCTTTAACATCAGGCAGGAGAGAATCTTCTCCAGGGGAAGAAGTCTGTACGTGCAGGAATTAAAGAACGAGTTAGGGAATCAAACACGATACATGTGAGAAAGCTGGGCCACGCTGCTGCTTGTGGTCTACGCTTTCGTCTAGACTTTTCTTTCTGTTGGAGCACGGCATAAGCTTCTCAAAGCTGCCTCTTCCTCGGTCTCTCAGGCTGCTTCTCAGATCACTTTCCTGACTGGCCTTTTTACATTTTGTAACATTGGGAAGGGCGGTCCGGTCACGTGATATAGTCATGACTTCACGTACTGCAGACCCGTGAGATCTTCCAAAGGTCTTGGTTACAGCCATTCCGCGAGACTGTGAAACTCGTTGAATAGTCCAAGAGACACTTTTCTTGAGATTTAAAGCTATGGCTCCATTTATTTGCTTTCCCGTCTAAATGGGGCTGGGCTCATGGAGGACCTGGTTTATTCTTTTATCTCTACAAGGTAACAAATGTCTTGTAGGAAACTACGAGAAACTAAGAAACTTAACTACAAACCTTAATTTTATGGCTGTTCTTTTTCTGAGGGCACTATGCTTTCCAAAGCAAAGAGTTTGAAGCAAAAGCGTAAAAAGAAAGTTAAGGGGGGAAGAAGATAAAGACCACAACAGAGGCACACAGTTCGTGTCCTGGTCCACCTTCTATTACTGCGATAGACGCTGCGGCCAAACACAACGTCTCTCTCTAGTCATCTGCCTGCGATGAAAGGGTTTATTTGTTTTACACCTTCTAATCCAAGTCCATCATTGCGGGATCCAGGCAGGATCCCAAGAGGCAGGAGCTGATGCAGAGGCCATGGAGGGGTGCTGCTTACTGGCTTGCTCCCCATGATTTGCTCAGCCTGCTTTTCTAAAGAATCCAGGTTTACCTGCCTAGGGTTGGCACTGCCTCCTGTTGGCTGGGCCCTCTCATATCAAACTGATCAAGAAAATGCCCTAAAGTCTGGCCCATGGGAGATCTGATAGAGGCAGTTTTTCCCCATCCCCATTTGAGGTTCCTCTTCCTAGATAACTTTTCTGTGTCATGTAGACAAACAACACAACAGTAGGGAAAAGAAAAATGTAACTGAGAACATTTAGCAGACCCTGTGTTTCTCTCTCTCTCTCTCTCTCTCTCTCTCTCTCTCTCTCTCTCTCTCT
>NW_021621071.1:7322081-7349036 GCF_004785775.1 Grammomys surdaster
TCTCTCTCTCTCTCTCTCTCTCTCTCTCTCTCTCTCTCTCTCTCTCTCTCTGGTGTTTCCTAGTTTTAATTTCGTTCCTATCATTTACTGAATTTAATGTAAAAATTTTAGCACTTTGTAAGGTATGCCTGAAGGAAGGGACGTTGAAGTGGAGGTCACTGGTATGGGCTCTCCTGGAATTTAGCCTTTCGTCAACCTCAACAGCCCAAAGCAGGTGGAATAGAGTTTCTTCACACCATGACTTGTGTGAGGAAAATCGCCATCAAATTAGCATCCCTCAAAAAGGCGACTCAGCACTGAGGTATCTCAGAGAACCAAGGACAAGAGTGAGGAGGAGAAGCAGCTGAAGCCCCCATGGAGGCAGGAGCGGAACCCCAGAACTGTATGTGTCTCTTTGCTGCACTGTCTTTGACTGTTTTCCCACTTCGGTCTGCGCATGTCCTCTCTAGTCATCTCTGCCTCTAGGGGAGCTTTCTAAGCCTCTCTCTGTGCTGGGCTGCTCTCCCAGCGCTTCTACAGAAGAACTTTTAGACTCCGGGAGTCACGTGACCCACACGTGACTCGACGAACCCACGTCTGGAATCGTTCTCAAGGAAACAATATTCAATGAGGCGAAACCCCAGAGCTAGCCACAGCATGCCGTGCCATTATTTCTGTTCATTTGATTCAGCTCTAAGGAGAACACAGAGCGGGGAACTGAGAGAAAGCCTCACTTGTCAGGGAAATTCACAAGTATTTATTGAACAAAATAAAGCGGCAGTGTAGGAGGCAAAGCAGAGGGTGATAAAGCTGACAAAAAGCATTTGATTTCTTCCCACGGACTTCTAAAACCATTGTGACTCTCACTGGGAAATGATTTCCTAAGTGGTCACTGTACTCGTACACAGCTGTACCCAATCAGCGTCACCGGGCTCCGCAGAAACACACTTTAAAACATCTGTAGTCTTCTTCTGTTTTTTGACTAGAGGATGTTTTGTGTAAGGAGGTAACTGAGGAGCTGGAGCCTAGCGAGCCTCTTCCTCAGTTTCTCCCTGTTGCATTTCACATCCCACGGAATGGCTAACATAAGAAAGATGACAATTCCAAGCGAGCGTGAGAATGTGGACAGACTGGAACGTTCGCTTATATATTTTGGATGGGTGTGTAAAGTGTACTAATCTAAGAAATTGGTCAGTTATAAATCTACCATATAATCTGGCAATTTCATTCCTGGGTATATTTCCAATAAAAAAAAAAGAATTCATATATCCACCAGAAAACATGTCTACAACAAAGGTTGATGGTGCTTTCTTCTTAATAACGCAAGGCTGTAAGCAACTCACCTGTTCAGCCATAGCAGAATGGGGTAGTAAACTCTAGGATGGTTGTATAATGGGCTATCACACAGTAATAAAAAGAACGAATTCGTGCTCACGCAACAAGATTTGTGAACTAATGGATATAGTGAAAGAAACCCAAAGCAGAAGAACATGTAGTGTAAGTGGGTAGCACAAGACGCCATTTTCAGGAAGTCAGGGATCAACAAGTCCACAGAGATGGACTGCAGATGGATGTTACCTTTGAGGACTTACTGACTGAAGGAGTCCCCAGTGAGCATCACAGGTGGATACAATCAGTCTACATACAATAGAATGTTGTTACAGAGGTATAGATTACCTAATTTTTAACCAAGTTGCACACACTAAAATTATACTTTTTACTCTATGGATGAGTTATATCTAAGCTTAAAAAAAAACCCAAAAAACCAAACAAACAAAAAAACAACTACCCCATTTGGTCTTCACACAGAAGAGCCTTGGTAAGATTTCTCTGAGCTGGAGAGGGTTCCACCTTCCTGTCCTTCCTCAGTGCCCTCCAAACATCCCGATCTGATGCCACGGCTTCCTTCTGGACATTGCTTCCAACTGTTTGGTTTTGAAGACGCCTTGTAAATGAATAATACCAGGACTCCCATCAGCTTTGTCTGGGGGGCATGGAGTAGGCAGCGGGTAGCAGTTTGGTGCTCAGTCACACGGTGTGTAGATGGCAGGGGAGATAAGGGTATAGCACACTTGATACACATTCCACCCTGTGCCCGGGGAACTCATAGATAGAAAAGCAGATTTCCATGGCATGCTGGTTTCGCTCAGAGCCTCTCCTGGCTAGAAATACTGGCACTCGACTTTTCTTCTCTTTGTTGTTGACAAAAGAATTCTTCCTACAAGGAGGTAATCAGGGGTCTTGGAGGCCCTTGGGGGTTCTTCCTTATCATCAGTGACATTCTATAAGAAGATAAGGTTCCAGTGACATTTGTGCAGGATAGCTAAGTATAGTGAGAGGAGAGGTATTGCGCCTACTTCTGTGCCACAGTTTTCTCAGCATCATGCCTTGCCCCAGACAGGTACTCAGTGAATCTCCTTGCCCTGACGAGAGACTTAGCCTTTCTTTGTGTACCTCAGGATGGGCCCTTGCAATTAATCTCCAAAGCAGCTGGATCTTGTTTCTCTGCACAGGTTAAATAACTAAGCTTCTTGAGCCCCTCTACCTAAGCCCCATGAGAAAGAGACGAACGACTTGCCTTCCTTATAGGAGCTGACAAGGGGCAGAGCCCCAGTTCCGGGTCCTCCACAGGGCGGGGACTCCTTCCGAATAGGGAGCCTCCCACTGTGGGGCCGAGTAGAAAGCTTTACGAAAACTCCAACAAGAAGACAGAGGTTCCCCTCTCTGTCTCTGATCTTGCCTGATCTCCCTATCGTTCCTAGCATCCTTTCTCTGGGCTAGCCTCTGCTCCAACAGTGGGAGCTCCCAATCTCCGCTCCCGAGGCCCCTCCCACACCTTTTGGTTGGAGAGTAGAACAGACCACTCACCCTCCACTCATTTGCACCGTTCATCCTGTGTCTCGACTCCACGTTACAAGTTAACCAAGTAAAGCTCATGACATTTTGAGAGACTTCCTTTGATTACACACACCACACACACACACACACACACACACACACACACACATACAGTGTTTTTCATTTCAACCAAAATACACCAGCAAGATCAGTTGGATGGTCTTCTAATGTACGACTTCTAGCGTTTAAGAGTTGTTGTTGCTGGGCAGTGGTGGCGCCCTTTAATCCCAGCACTTGGGAGGCAGAGGCAGGTGGATTTCTGAGTTCGAGGCCACCCTGGTCTACAAAGTGAGTTCCAGGACAGCCAGAGCTATACAGAGAAACCCTGTCTCAAAAAACCAAAAAAAAAAAAAAAAAAAAAAAGAGTTGTTGTTAGTATAAACAATAATTTTATTTATTTTATTTATTATTGGGGGAGGGGCTTGAGTGTGCCACATGGTGCCTATGTGGCGGCCAGAGAAATAACTTTGAAGAGTCAATTCTTGCCTTTGGCCCTTATGTGAATCTGGGGGTTTAACGCAGGTTGTCAGCCTTTTATAGCAAGTGCTTGTAATTGCTGAAACCTCTTGCTGTCTTAAAATGTCTTAAAATACAAGATTTGCATATACATGTATCCAAGACTCTCCTTATATTTACCTCCCTAGCCTTTCGTCCCTGACATCATCCTCCCGACTGCTTTCATGTTATATACATGTGCATATAACCACATATCTGTTACATACACATACACACACAAACACACACACACACACACACACACACACACACACACGGAGCAGGTGGACAGGGGTTCTAGGTCAGTGTGTTTAAGGGTTTTCATTTTTAACCACTGATTTATTTTACGTGTATGGATGTTTCGCCTGTGTGTGCACCACACGCTTGATGGTGCAGTGGTAAGAAGAGGAAGCCAGATCCCCTGGAACTGGAGTTTCAGACGGTCGTGAGCCACAATGTGGATGCTGGGAATTGAACCTGGGTTCTCTGCAGGAGCAACCAGTGCTCTTAACAGCTGAGCCATCTACCCCGTCTTATACAGGTTTTAGATGTTAATTCAAGATCAGTGGTCTTGCCACTTAAAGACTTTTAAAAAAATAATTAAAACACATTTTATTTCAAACAAATATAAAAAGTATCAGAGCCTCCCATATACCAGCCTCCCAACTTTCACAATTATCTGTAATTTGTTCTTATTTCATGTATCTGTCGTGAGTAATGCCTTTAGGTTAGTGCTTTAAAGCAAATCCCAGATTCCATTTCTTTACACGCTCTGTAATTCACTGAACCCGCTGACCTACACATCCATAGAAAAACATAAGGAATAAAGATACAAGAAAACCCTTATAAATTTAAAATAAATTTTAAATCCATTTTTTTTGGTAAATTTATTTGTAATCTGGAAAGAACAGTTGTCTTTATAGTATAACAAACTTTTATTGTGTTCTATATTATTCTAGAGTCTCAGAAACAGGAAATCATGCTAAGAGGTGTTTGTTGTTGTTTTTTTTTCTCCCAACGAGTATTTATTCTTCACGTTTCCCAGATATATCCATTTACTGCTGTGTTCCCATCCTTTGTGAGATCCACAGGCTGGAACCAAAACATGACACTTCAAATCTAAAACCAGAGGGAAGATGCCCATCCTGCATTGTGTCTGAGGTTTACAACCTGTAGGGCAGCTTATTCAGAAGTCTAAAATATCTCTGTGTTTAAAATGTCTAGCTTGCCTGGTGCCAGATGGTTATTTGATGTCAACACATTCAAACAATCCAGAGACAATGGAAAGCATCATGCATCAGTAGTTGAGAACCGAGGGAGAGTAACCACAGCCTTTCTGTAGGAGTGTCCTCTTTCCTAAGTTATGCTGGGTGTCCTTTTCCAGTTGGGGTTGATGACTATGTAGATCTGGGGTTCCAGAAAGAGCTCCTTGACATGCTCAGATCCTGCTGGGCTTTGGAAAGACAGCCAGCAGATACTAACAGCCAGCTTTCTACTAACCAAATATTTTATTTTCCATGCATTATTGACTCAAAATGAATTTGTTATCTGGAAGCTGGCACGTCGTGCTGGCTTTTAGTTTGCCTACACTGCAGCTTTTACTTTGAGAGAAGAGGCAGTAAAAGAGTAGCTCACCTTCATCGTGAATCTTAGAATAACTGTGGAGTGTTGAAGGTTTTGCTTGGATTCCATCAACCTCCGATCTTCACATTTCAATACGGGAAGGAGTTTAAAAAGAAAGACTTTTCTCAAAATTCCCTGGGCTGGGGGACGTATTTCAGTGATAGACTGTTTGCCTAGCACAAACAAGACCATGGGGTTTGTCCTTTTGCCTAACATGCTATGTAGAAAACATCAAATGTCTGTACTAAGAAATAGAGGCAATGATAGATTCTGGGGGCTAAATCTATCACAGCTTTGTGTCTGTGGTTGGGGAGAATACTGTGATCTCTTCTACCCCTTGGATATTTTGCTGGGGATGGTGATGGGGTTTTGTTGTTATCATTTTGTTTTTCTGTACAGGGTTTCTCTGTGTAGCTCCAAGTTCCTGTTTCCTGGAACTTGTTCCATAGCCCAGGCTGGCTGGCCTTGAGTTCATAGACATCCATCCCCCTGCCTCTGTCTTGAGAAAGGATCTTGCTACGTCACCTGGATAGATAGTGTACCATACACCTGCCTCAGCTTGCCAGATGCTGAGTTTACAGGAATGTGTCCACAATACCCAGCTCATCCCTATGTCATTATTACATTTTTTAAAAAAATTTGATGTGTGTGTGTGTGTCTCTGTGTGTGTGTGTGTGTGTTTTGCAGGCGTGTGCCATGGTCTGAGTGTGGAGATGAGGACTGTGTGTGTTTGGGAGTGGATTCTTCCTTTCTACCATATGGTTCTGGAGATTGAACTCAGGGCTGTCAGGCTGAGCGCAAGCGTCTTTACTCACAGAATTGGAACCACTCACTTGTCTCCTACGTCTTTTTTCCTTTTCACCAATCAATCAGTCAATCAATCAATTTTACATCCCAATTGCTGACCTCCTTCCAGTACCCCCCTACTCAGAGTCCCTCCTCCATACCCTGCCCTTCTCCTCTGAGAGGGTGGGGGCCACTCCTGGGTATCTCCCAACCTTGGCGCATCAAGTCTGTCCCCCCACATCTTTATAGTAACCTTTCTCTCAGTTTGTTCTCCCTTTAAAGTCTCAGGTGCTTGGCCTGAGAATGAACCCATACAAGAACAGTATTGGTGTGCTGTGTTTTTCCTAGTTCCTCTGAAGCGACCCAGTGTGCCCTGTTTTCCAGCATTCGGATAAGACTTTGCGACCGGTGAGCATCGTTTAGCTGACAGAGTGGATTCAGGAGCACACAGTCCTCAGGAGTTGGATTTTCTGTGATTAGGGGCCTCGAAGGTAACAGACAGGTTTTTTTTTTTTCTCATTATCTTTGCAGTGTCTTTCCTAGAAAGACTGTTGCCCTAAAGCAGTCTCTTTTTTTCCCATTTAAGTTATTAATTATTTTAAAGACAGCACTTTTATTAATTCTTTGAGAATTTTGTGCATGTATACAATGTATTTGGACCATATTCACCTCAACCCCCTAAGTCCTTCAAAACCTACTCTTCCAGCTCCTGCGCCCTCCCAACTTGTTTTCCCCCAAATAACCCATGGAGTCCACTCTGTGCTGCTTATGTGCCTATGGGTATGGGGCCATCCAGTGGAGCATGAGCTACCTACCAGGGGCCACACCCATAAAGAAAACTGACTCTCCCTCCTGCCAGAAGCCACTAATGGCCAATAGCTCCTTGGCTACAGGTGGAGGCTAGTGATCCCCTCCTCCTGGAAGCTAGAATGTTGACTGGCTTGCTTTTGTGCAGGACTTGTATAGGTAGTCACAATTGTGGTGAGTTCATGAAAGCAGATATGGTCACATGCAGAAGTTATGATATGGTTCTACCTTGACCTCAGGCTTTTACGATCTTTCTGCCCGCCCTTTGGTGATGGTCCCTGGGGCCTGGTGGTGGTAGAGGGGTGACAGACGCCCCATTTGTGGCTAAGTTTGCCACAGACACTTACTCTCTGCTCTTTGACACAGTGTGAGTTTCTGAAGCGAGGGTTCTTAACCCGGGATGGATGTCATCGGAGATTGCATATACTCTGCAATGAGCACATTCAATATTGGATAAGAGATTTTTCTAGAAAGGTTGTGGTTTTTCAAATGACTTCATCCCCCAGAAAGGTTGGAATGCATTCTTTTCTTTTTAAAATCAAAGGTTTTATACCGATTTAGAGGAATGCAGTTTGCCTTCTCAACCTTTGCTGCTCGTTACCGTTGGTCCCATCACCCTGGCAGCCCCAGAGGTGAGTAGCTGCCCCCTGTTTGTCTAGCTCTCTATGGGTTGTTATGGTGACCCGAATTCTAAAAGAGCCTGCTGGCTGACATTGTCAAAAGGCCACAAATTAGCCCCAGGAGGCTAAGTTTTTCCCAAGGACTTGTCAAAATCTTCAAAAGCCAAGAGTCCCATCTAGTCCCTTACACATCAATTTGGTGACAGGTTGCTGCTTTAATACGGGGAACCGCAGCCGGCTGATTCGGTCCTCTCTTTCACACTCTGTGGATATCTTAATGCATCTCGTTTTCAGCAGTGTGGTCAGGTGGACTCATACCAACTGTCATTTTCTTTAAGTGTTAAAGTCTTTTTTTACCAATGGCAGGCAGCGAGCGTGCCAGCAACAACCCCGACCTACTTGGGCAGATGCACAGGAATGGAGAGTTATCCACAATTATTCCCACCTCCATGGATGTGGAGAATGGATATGTAAGTATTATTAGGAAGGACAGGTTCTGAGTTACAGAGAAAGCTTTCAGGACAAAAGCTGCAAACGCCAGTGTGTGTTATCAGAACCATGAAAAGTTGCCAAATTGTCTTTATTGTAAAACCCTGCTTTCAGATTTCCAATTCTGCCTTGATGGGAGTTTTTGTTTTTAGTTTTTGTGGGTTTTTTTTCTGCTTCATATTTCTTGAGTTGCTGTTAAGCTCTTGGTATAAAAAAGGGCACTTGATCATCAACCACCCCTGAGACGCTCTCTTCCAAAACTTCCTTCAGAACCTACAGCTGGTGACCTCCCCAACAAGACCTCTACAGACTTCAGATGATAAGTAGTCACTGGGCTGCAAAATTGATTATTTGAGAGCCCCAAACTTGAGTTGATCTTTAGTGAAATAATATAGAGTCCCAGAAGGTATATAGGGTAAGTGTATTCGGGATTGTTCTTTGTGAAAATGTGTGGGCTGTGGTGGTGGTGTCCTCAAAAGTGTTTAATGACCAGGTTCTGTGAGAGAAGAGATACATGCAAACATTCATTATAAATCTTACTGTTATAAAGGTATGGGTAGCCACAATTTACAGCCAATAATTATTCAGCAGTCTTTATTGTAAATTTCATTACAGCCAATTGATTCGCAAGGAGAGCTTTCACTGATTTTTTTTGCCACAATTGTATTTATAGCCAACCCATTAATTGCAAATCAACTTAATTAAATGAAGTAAGACTGTGCATAAAAGCTTGACTGCTCATCAATTCAGAAAAGAAATCCCTCGTATCAGTGTTGAATGACTATTCATCTGTGAACGTTAGTTGGCATTTGCATCTGTATTAATAAGTAATATGAAACTTCCCTAGTTCATCAACGACCCAGTGAGTCTCTGAGCGATGAGATACAGTTTCAAACAGGATGGTGGAAAAATAGTTGTCACCCAGTTTTGTGATAGTCACAATGTAACAGCTATGGACACTTAAAAATTTAACTAGCACCCTTAATAGTTTCTATATCACTTTCTTTGTCCTGTTTTCTTCAAATGTCAACTGTACAAACTAGATCGCTGTCGCCTTCATGGGCAGAGTACAAGGCAATACATTGACCCTTAAGTTACAGCGTTTGTCAGTTTCTGAGATGTAAATCTTCCCACCATAACTGTTTCACGTTATCACTGTGGCATCTGTACTTACAGTTTGAAAGAATTATAATGTTGCACTTCAGTATCTGATACTTCTGTACACAGGTTCAAGAAACATAACCTCAGAGCCAGAGGTGGTAGTGACACACATTAAAGAAGAACGTGAGTTTGGAAGATTTGTAACTTCTGTTTTTAAATTAACTTATTTATCAGTATGTTTAGGCAATTCCACTTTTAATAATGACCTAGTTTAAGATTTGGCTGATAAACTTTATGAAAATGTGTCGGCCTGCTCTTAAGCGCTCACAGGAGTGACTGCAGCACACCATTGACACTACAGAGGAAAGTACATTCTTTTATTTTCCTTTCTTTTCTTTTCTTTTTTTTTTGTTTTTCAAGACAGGATTTCTCTACATAACAGCTCTAGCTGTTCTGGAACTCCCTTTATAGATCAGGCTGGCCTCGAATTCACAGAGACCCACCGACCTCTGCCTCCTGAGTGCCAGGAGTCCTCCTGAGTGCCAGAAGTAAAGGTGAAGGGTATATTTCTTTTCTTTTTTCTTTCTTTCTTTTTTTTTTGGTTTTTCAAGAAGAGTATATTTCTTACTATGGGTTGTGCTTAAAAACAAGGGTCCCAAGCATCACCCTAACAATCTCCTGCTAGTCCTGTGACTGACTGACACTCTCAATGGATACCGGATGTAGCACTGAACATCAGACTTCTCTGCACATCAAAAAGAACTGTAGATCAGACTGTCTCTCCCATTTTTCTATATACATTTTCTATATAAGAAATCAGGCATTTGATTCCTTAACACCCAGAAATCAGAGGTTTCCCTTTCTTTTGTTTTTAATTCAGAGGAACTTTACCTAACATTCTGGTCAGGCTCTGTTAGAATTTGGCTCCAGGATCATTTTAAATCTTGAAGGACTTACTGAGAATTCCCTATGTTTGACTCTCAGGGGGCATCCTCAGTTCACTTGCCTTTCCTCCCTCTTTGCCTCCTTGTTCTCTCTGGTGACTGTAGCGCCTTCTCGTTTTATCTCAGCTGTTCTCAGAATTACAGCCCAGAGGCATCAGAGGATGTTATGCTTGATACATCGTGGCAATTGCCCTCCCTCTCTCTGTCCCTCCTTCCTTCCGTCCCTCTGTCCCTCCCTCCCTTGCTCCCTCCCTCCCCCCTTCCTTTCCATCTTTCTTTCGTCCATACTGAGGGTTGAACCAGGACCTCATGCATGCTAGGCAAGTGTGGTAGCACTGAACCAGCCTTTTGTGTCTAAGAATCCTAAGAAAGAACAAGAAATTTCTTGATAGAAGAGGTTGCTAAGAGGAAAATGGAGGCAAATCAGTGTGCTAACCATAAGAAAGTGGCCAAGGGCCAATCGTCCCTTTCTGGTTCTCATGTTGTAATTTTTTCATGTGCATGAATTATAATGTATATTCTGTATACATGACAGAGCCTAACAAAGAATCAGCCAGCGAGGCAGTAAGTAGTTTCTAGTTTCCTGTCCCCTATCATCACAATGCAGGGTCCAGAAAAGTAAGTCTGGAACCTACGACAATACATAACCATCACAGCCGTCAGCCTAGTTGGTCAACCCAGAAGCACAGAAGTGACCACTGCTTCTCCTCTGTCGTCCTCATATCCACCTGGTCACCATACCCTGAAGGCTCCACCGCTAAAACATGCTCAAAATCCATCCACTTCTCCCTTCCCTCATGAATTCCAGGCCCAGACCCTTCCAAACCCTGGTGGATGGCTTCAGTGTTCTCTTATAAGGACTGTCTAACTCCTTGTCTACTGAGCTCTGCTCTTCTCCAAGGAAAATCCAAATGGTTTTTTTTTTTTCATACAAAACTGCTCTTTATTTTAGATTCCATATGTAAGTGAGGTCATTCAAACTTGGCGTTCTGTGTCTGGCTTCTTTAGTTGAGCATGATGTTTTTCAGAGTCAACCGTGCTGTCATAGATCGCAATACCTATGTTTTAAGGGCTGAGTAATATTCCTATAATATATGCATAGCTAATAATTTCTTCATGCATTTCTTTGTTGTTGCCAGACAGATTGAGGGACTGCCACACGGTTTTCCATAATGGCGGCACCAATTTACATTCCCGCCAACAGCGTGCATGGGTTATCTTCTCTCCACAAGCTTGTCAACACTTGCTATCCCTTCGATTCTTGATGACAGTCATTCTAACAGGTGTGAGGCGATACTTCATGGTGGCTTAGATTTGCATCTTCCTGAAGCTCTTATGTAATGGAGAATTCTTTATGAAAGAGTTCAGTAAACAGAAACAAAGTGGAACCATGGTTATGAGGGGAAGAGGAAAGGGGGGAAGGGAAAAGTAAAGATGTACAGGCACCTTTGTGCTTGTTAGAACGGAAAAGCCTAGACGTGTAATGCATGTCACAATTACCATATTAGTCATATCATATCTAAAGGTCTGCTAAGAGGGAATACATAGTGCATTGTGTGAGGTATATGTTCTTGTGTGTACACATCATGTGTGCGTGTGTGTGTGTGTGTGTGAGTGTGAGAGTGTGAGAGCATGTGAGTGTATATGTGTGTGTGAGTGTATGTGAGTGCATGTGTGTGTGAGTGTATATGAGTGTGTGTGTGAGCATAAGTGTGTGAGTGTATGTGTGTATGAGTGTGAGTGTATATGTGTGTGAGTGTAAGTGTGTGTGTATGTGTATATATGCGTGCTTGTATGTGTTTGAGTGTGTGTGTACACTAGAAATTAACATCAGATGTCTTTGCTAATCGCTTTCTACCTTGTCTTTTGAGAGAGTCTCTCACTGGTCCTTTAGCTTACCAACTTGGCCCTACTAGCTGGCTGGCAAGCCCCAGGGATCTGCCTCACTTTGCCTTCGAAATGCTGGTCTTCTTGGTATGCACCACCATGCCTGACCTTTAAGATTCAGGTTTTTACATTTGATTGGCAAACATTTTCCTGAATGAGCCATCTCTTCTGCCCCTAAAATATTTTAGATGCTCTTAACACACACACACACACACACACACACACACACACACACACACACACACCCCACTCTGGTAATGGTAACTCTGGAAGGTGACAGACAGATGAATTTGTTTGACTACTGTATAATCTTGCTATGTATAGGTGCATAAGAACATCATGCTATACACTCCAAACACACATGGTGAAAACAACCACAGCAACAGTCTAATGGCTCCCTGCTGTACGAGGGATAAATGCAAACTTCTCGCTCAGGTTTAGATTGCTTCCGTCTTTGCCCTCCGTCGCTGCAGCCATCCTGGCCTTCCTTCTGTTCTTCAGACATGAGAACTTGTATCTAGCTTCGGCCCTTTCTCTCCATCCCTTTTCTTAGATCACACCCTCACCTGCCTTCCCAGAGTGTACTCCCTTTAATCCTTCACAAACCAGCTCCGATGTCAGCTGTGCAGGCTACCCCAAAGCAGCAAGATTTAAAGGCAATTCCGATGGGTCTGTTCATCCATTTGAATTTCACCATCCACACTAGAATGGGAGCCATGAGAAGGGGAATGATATTTTACTCAGCCCTCTCTCCCTGGCATCAAGGATAAATGCCATCAAGGAGAAGACATTTGTTTAGTCACTGAGTCTCAGGAACTTCTGGCATCACCACACCCATGGTAAAATAAAGATACAGGGAGGATGGGAAAATTATTCAATGGCAGAAAGTAACATTTGAGCCTACATGGTTTACTGTCAAAGCCATTAACTTTAATACAATTTTCAGCCTTTAATTTCAGCGTTTAATGTACCCAAATTGCATGCTTTTTCCAAAGAAACTATAAATACCAGTTTCCCTTCATCTCCCAGGGAAAACATCCATTAGCGTTTCATGGTTGTCTGCTTTGCTGTGGAGTGAGTCGTGGCATCGCCACTTGTGAAGATCATGGAAAAAACCGACAACCAGCCTTTTGAATAAGCGTGGCTGGTTATTTAGAGAATGTTTGTTTCCCTAAAGGTCACCATCCTCAAAGAACACCGTTGATGACATAAATCTTCCTGGAAAAGAAAACCGAAGGTTGAATTCTGAGCAGTAAACATAACACAACAGATTCATCTGAGCCCTAGTCTCAAATGTTTCTTCTGATTCCCATTGGCTGCAGAGTCTGGCTGATCCTCCTTCTCTGTGACAGTTCTCTGGTTCGCGTGAAGAGGCAAGAACAACATTCCTTGACATTTTGACAATTTAGAAATCTCAAGTTAGTATGCTGAGAGGATTTCACACAGGTAAAGTCGGCCGGCTTTCTCTCAAATTTTTCCCACGAGTATGCCAGCCGTAATGAGAGGTTGCTAAGAAATACTGCATTTCCATCAAAGAACTACTTTGGGGAAAATGGAACCATGGGTGTTTCCCACTGCCCCAAGCTTCAAAGCCCTTCCGGATCGGTTCCTTTTACTCCCTTGAGCATTAACTAGAATCATACTGGAAAATCTTGTAAAGATCAAATAGTAATATGTTCCTAAAGTATGGGATCATTTTCTGTGCTTCAAGCTCTTACAAAATCTACGTGAATTAGCCAAGCCCAAGTATGTCACGACAGAACCTATGGTTGTTGCCTCTTATCAAGATGGCAGTCTTTTGGCTTGCTACGATTTCCAGCAACAGACCTCTGATTGGCACAGCTCCTTACTGGCCAGTAATATCTTTCATCAGAAATTAGGTTAAGACAAAACAGCAGAGAGAGGGGACCCTAAATGGGACAGATGTGGACCTGACTCTGTGTTTGGGGAAATTTACAGCACATTGTAAATGTTCTGGACATGTTCTGATAGTCAAGTCCTATTAAAAGTTCTTCTTGTGGGGCTGAAGAGGTGGCTGCTCTTCCAGAGGTCCTGAGTTCAGTTCTCAGCAACCACATGGTAGCTCACAACCATGGGTAATGGAATCCAATGCCTTCTTCTGGTGTGTCTGAAGAGAGCTACAGTGTACCCATATAAATAAAAAAGTTCTTGTTGTGCCCAATGCAGGCAAAAAGGTTTAAGATGCTGTTTTAGTTATTCTTTTACTGCTGTGAACAGACACCATGACCAAGGCAAGTCTTGTAAGGACAACATTTAATTGGGGCTGGCTTATAGGTTCAGAGGTTGAGTCCATTATCATCAAGGTGAGAACATGGCAGCATCCAGGCAGGCATGGTGCAGGAGGAGCTGAGAGTTCTACATCTTCATCTGAAGGCTGCTAGCAGGATACTGACTTCCAGGCAGCTAGTATGAGGGTCTGAAAGACCACACCCACAGTGACACACCTACTCCAACAGGGCCGCCACACCTTCTAAGAGTGCCACTCCCTGGGCCAAGCATATACAAATCATCAGAGAATGCAAAACTATATTAAACCTTTTTTAACAAAATTTTGCTCGTCTTGAAGGCAGGTTACCTCTGTGGTCCTAGTGGCAAATTTCTCATCACAACACAAAAACTCAAAACTGTGTTACTCTCCTCTTCCCCAATGTCACAACTATTAGTCGGGTATTTTGCCTTATTCTGACATCTTTGATGTCCCAGGAGATATCACACAATAACCTACTTCCTCTTATTGGATTTGCAAAAGCCTGACAACACTGACTGCTGACAAGGAAGGAGGGAAATGAGAGTATTCATACAGTGTTAATGGGAGTATAACTTGGTCCGTCCCCTTGGAAACTCACTTTTCAATATTTACAATAGCTGAAGATGTGCATAACCACAGGTTTCAGAATCCTACTCGGAATATGATCCGCATGTTTGCATAAGAAAACATGAGAACGTTCACAGCGACTCTTCTGGTAACTGTAAAAACTGGAAACCAGCCAGATTGGTACCACAGGTATGATAGATAAATTGTGGCATATTTAACACAATAAAATAGGCCATAGTGGTTATAATGAATTCACCAGCACTGTGTGTTTCAGCATGGGTATAAATATAAGATATATTCATAGTATATATATTTATATTTCAATGTATTTATAAAAGGTATTTATATTTGTGATAGATAGATAGATAGATAGATAGATAGATAGATAGATAGATAGATAGATTCGTATTGTGGATGTCACCATTCCATAGGTAGAGAGAAAATGAGTTGAGCTCAAACAAGCAAGCAGTACACATGTGTTTACTTCTCTGTCCTTGACTACTGTAGATGCGCAAGTTCCTGCCCTGACTGCCCCGCAATGATGTGCTGGAACTGTAATTCCAACAGACCCTTACTTTCCTTGGTTTCTTCTTGCCAGGGTGTCTTATTATAGCAAGAGAAGTGAACCTAGGACAAGGAGCACATACACTGTAAGAGCTGCCAGACATGCAGTTGTCCAAGTGGAGTTAGAATGCAGTTCTTTTAGGCCCATTGGCCACACTTATGTTTGATGTCTTCATAGGGACTAACGTCTACCATGTTGGACAACACAAGTACAGAATTCATTGATTATTATCAAAAGTCCTACTGGATCTCACTCTTACAGAAGAAAATCCAATACTGTGCTGTAGTCAGAGGGTGACAACAGAGGTACCCATCAATAGGCATGGTTGGTTGGTTGCTTGTGCTCAACTCCATTTCTTCACTTACCCTCTGCCTAGGGAATGGTGCCGCCCATAGGAGGCTGGCGCTTTCCACATGACTTAATTAAGACAGTCACCCCACAGACAAACCCACAGACCAATTCAATGTAGACAACTCCCTTCCCAGGTCACAAGTAAAGCTATCCATCACTCTCCTTAACGGCAAGTACTGTACCAGGCATGGCAGTACATGCCTATAACCCTAGCATTCAGAAGCTAAAACAGGAAGATTGCAGTGAATGTGTGACCAGCATGGGATAGTTACTGAGACCCTGTCTCAAGATATAAAAACACACAAACAGAAGAGCAGGGACTGTCTCTTCGTTGTCTTTATAACCCTAGCCTATGACCAACCCTCACTGTCAGAGCACTAACCAAGACACTATTTGATGAAAGACTTTGATGACTATCTGCTGGGTTGGTTTCTAGACTGAGTGCTTATAATACCACGAATTCGCATGTGCTTTGGGGAAATCCAACTCAGTCACGGTGTATTTATTCACTTATTGAACAGACATGTGTGTCTTGTGAGTTCTGTGCTGAACTACGGAAACCTAAAAATAAAATGAATCAAAACAATCCTTTCCCTTAAGGAATCCATGGTCTCCCCTGGGCAATAATCCTCTAGAAATTGGACGAGAGGAGATGACTCAGAGGTAAGATAAAGACTTAAGCTCAGATCCCTAGCTCTCATTATGAGGTTGGGCATGGCAGTTCATGCTTATAATTCAAACACTGGAATGCAGAGACAGGAAGGTTCCAGAAACATGGTGGCTAGAAAGTTTAGCCAAACTGGCGAGTCCTAGGTTCAGGGAGAGACCCTGTCTCCAAAAAATAAAGTAGAGAGAGCCTGAAGAGATAGTTCAGAAGTGCAGACATAGGAGCAGAGTTCAGACCCCAGCACGCATGTCACAAGCGAGGTGTGCTCCCACACTCGCCTGGACACTCAGCACGGAGTGAGCAGAGTTAGGCAGATTGCTGTGGTTTGCTGTCTGCCAGCCTAGCTAGAAAAAGAAAAACCAGAAACAGAAGCAGAACAGCAAATTCTAGGTTCAGCTAGAGATCCTGTGTCAAAGGAATAAGGGAGACAGTAAAAGAGGGTGTCTTGTTAGGGTTTTACTGCTGTGAACAGACACCATGACCAAGGCAATTCTTATAAGGACATTTCATTGGGGCTGGCTTACAGGTTCAGAGGTTCAGTCCATTATCATCAAGGTGGGAGCATGGCAACATCCAGGCAGGCATGGTGCAGGAGGAGCTGAGAGTTCTACATCTTCATCTGAAGGCTGCTAGCAGAATACTGACTTCCAGGCAGCTAGGATGAGGGTCTCAAAGCCACAATGACACACCTACTCCAACAGGGCCACACCTTCTAATAGTGCTACACCCTGGTGGCCCTGTATAAGGCTAAGCATATACAAACCATCACAGAGGGGAATGCGCAATACTTTCCTCCGACCTCCACACTCACAGGTATGCACACCTGCACACACACACACACACACACAGAGAGAGAGAGAGAGAGAGAGAGAGAGAGAGAGAGAGAGAGAGAGGGAAATAAAGAAAGTCTGTACATATGAACATCTGTGCTCTGTGTGTACACCCTTCGGCCCCTGTACCTATATAGTCACACCCTCACACACCCCTAAAGGGGTGTTAATCATTCACTTATCAATCTGTGCCTATCATCGTTTACTTGAATGATCAATAACTCAGGAAAATAAAGAAAGTTATACTTGTTGGCAGGCATTTGACCTCATCCCTCCGTGTAACAAGTATCTTCTGACCACATTTTATGGCCATTCCGCTGGGCTCTTCTTTATCCCACGATGAGGGAGCAGCTCTCGACCATGAAGCTGCCTGGCCACACACAAGGCTGCACCGAGCAGGGGCAACTGATACCACGTTAGTCGCTTGTATTCACAGCCCGAGGGTGGAACATTCAGTACTGCACACAGAGCCATACAGCGGTTACACTCTGGAGGGTTTGCAGCCTCAAGAGGGTGAGGGAACCCGTGGCTCCCAGGGGGCACGTGACTGGCTTGTTGGAGTAATTCCACGGTTTAGCAGGGAGCCCAGTAGGCAGGAATAAATAAGAACTATGCCAACCTACCCAGTTTAATAGGAAGAAGAGAGAGGCTTGCAGCCAGACCATGGGGGCGGGGGAGGGGCGTGTTTCCAAGCCTTAGTTTTAGGCCTTATACCAATAATGGGCCAGGCACCATGGTGAGTGCCCTCAAGGTCAGGACGAGAGCAAGGTGCCCGCATCAATGAGTCCTATACCTTAATTTTCGTGGCGCTTCAGTGGCATTGGTCAACTAAAATATACTTTACTATAGACACCTTACTCCTAAGTGTCCTGCTTGTGTCCCAGGGTCTAAAGCATGGAAAATGGACCATGGCTTCTTTTGGCCACTAGAGGGCGTTTCCGGCTTTCCACAGGGGCTCCTGGTTCACTGGGCTTTCCTAAAATTTACTTTGGTACACGTTAGGAATTATTTGGGATCTTTTTTTTTTCTTCTTCTTCTTTTCAAGATGGGTGTCATGTAGTCTATCCCTGAGCTCCTGCAGACCATCCTACCTCTACCTCAGGATGCTGTGATTACAGGCATATGTCATTCATCAGGCCAGGTTGTATGTGAGTGCTGGGGACCTAACCCCTGGCTTCATGCATGTGACACAAACACTTTACCAATGGAGCTGCATTCATAGGCACAGAGAAGAAATGTAAACAGAGCTCCAATTTCAAAGACTCCAGTCGGTGGGTTGGGCTTCATGGGTCTGACCCTGGAGAAGCAGAGATGAATAAATAAACATTTCAGTACGAAAACCTCCAGGGTTCCCAGCTCAGACTAAGAAATAAAATGAAGACTTCTGATATCTCTTCTATGTCTCGTGTATAACCAGCTCTTCACACCCTAAATAACTGCTAGTTTTCTTTTTCTTTAATCTGATGCGCTGGGGATTGAACCCAGAACAGCATTCACACGAGGCAAGCATCGGACCGTGGAGTTACATCTTCTGATCAACTAAGACTTCTGAATTTATTTTATGTGTGTGTGTGTGTGTGTTTAAAGATCTATTTATGCCATGTATGTGAGTACATTGTTCCTGTCTTCAGACACACCAGCAAAGGCATCAGATCCCATTACAGATGGTTGTGAGCCACCACATGATTGCTGAGAATTGAGCTCAGGACCTCTGGAAGAGCAGTCAGTGCTCTTAACAACTGAGCCATCTCTCCAGCCCTTGTTTTTTGAGATGGGGTTTTTCTGTGTAGCCCTAGCTGTCCTGGAACTCACTAAGCTGGCCTCAAACTAAGAGATCCTCCTTCTGCCTCCCAAGTGCTGGGATCAAAGGTGTGTGCTACCATTGCCTGGCTTTCTGAATTAATTATAGAAGTAAAATTTGATTGTTATTGGGTTCAGGATTTTATTTTTTTTCTATATTCTCCTCCTCCTTCTCCTCTTCCTCTTCTTCCTCTTCTTTCTCCTCTTCCTCCCCTCCTCCTCCTCCTCCTCTTTTCCTTCCTCCTCCTCCTCTTTTCCTTCCTCCTCCTCCTTCTTCTCCTCCTCTTTCCTCTTTCCTTTTCAGGGCTTTGAACATACCTGACAGGCTTTCTATCACTGAACTACACACATAATCAGAAGGTGTTCTTCAGACACCTGACACGCAGAGGCACACAACTCCCATAATCGGCGCCATTATAAAACACTGTGTGACCCCACAGAAAGCATTCTGATAAGACACATTAAAAACACTAAATACGTACAACACTCACTGTGAGGTGTTTTGTGGTGTGAGGTGGGACTCCTCAGGTAGCTGATCATCTATAGAATGCAGGACTCATGAAGGACCAGAGTTTCTGCCCCAGCCCAGCCCACACTGACTCTGTCACTGAAAGACTTATGATCCCTGGGCTACCATTTCTGCAGGGCTCTGATCCCCCAAGGGGGATGAAGATTGAATGAGCTTGTTTCTGTTAAAGTCATTTACTAACTGTTATAGCTCTAACCGCCAGAGCTGGGACCTCACCAGACTTAGCCCATGAGAGCAGACAGAGACAGTCACTCATGCTGAGTTATGACAATGTCCTACTGGAGAAGGAAACCTTCTGGCCTTTCTGGTAGCCTTGAGTCCAAATACAAAAACTGGGATTGGTTTTAAGGCAAAGTAGAAATTGGAAGATTGCATTTGCCAGACAGTGGTGGCGCACTCCTTTAATCCCTGGGAGGCAGAGGCAGGTGGATTTCTGAGTTCGAGGCCAGCCTGGTCTACAGAGTGAGTTCCAGGACAGCCAGGGCTACACAGAGAAACCTTGTCTCGAAAAGCCAAAAAAACAACAACAAACAAACAAACAAAAAAAAAACAAAAAAAAAAAAAAGGAGGAAGGTTGCATTTGTTACCTGAATCCCTAAAACCCCCATGCTTGAAAAAAGGTGTGTGTTTTCTGGTCTGTGTCAGCATTTCCAGTCATGACCCACTGTGAGTGCTGTCTGGAGACAGGATAGCATGCTCTCCCCTTCAGTTTCCTCGGTCACTCTCCTCTGTGTCTCTTCCAAGCCAGATACAAAATTCCTCTCCTCTGCCCTGAAAATAAACGCTTACAAGAATTCTCTTCTGCAAGCAGATATCTGTGAGAGCAGCCAGCCGCCGATGCCAAACCGGGAGGGTCTTACTCAGGTCACTGATCCTGTGTTTACATCTCCAAATTTGTTTCCATCTCATTAGGTTCTGAGTAGCAGAAACTAAGGAACCTCAGCTGGGAAGCCACAGTAACACAGAGTCTCTTGAGTTTTTCAGTGTTCTCTGTTTGGGGTTTGGTGGTTGTTGTTGTTGCTAGTGGTGGTGTGGGGTTTTGTTTTTGTTGTTTTATTGAGGTTTTTTGGTTTGTTTTTATTTTATTTATTTATTTATTTATTTATTTATTTATTTATTTGCCTGTTTGGAGACATGGACTCACCATGTAGCCATCCCAGGTTGGCTTGAACTCAGCATTCTCCTGACTCAGCTCCCGAACACTCTGTTAAAGTTTTCTCAGGATGATTTTATTTACTGCCACTGTTACTTCATTTAGAGTTGCAAGTGAAGTGGGCTTCCTTTGGAATCTCCTGTGCAATCCTTACCGATAAGTCTTCACTTGCTTGTCGCGTAATTACTTGATTCTAAACTATTCCCTGAGAGTAACTGAAAGGATACTCCAGGCGAGAGAACCACAGAGCTATTTAAGGACAACAGGCTGCCTTTCAAAGCAGTACGCGAAGTTATGGAAGATATGCGCCCCGGAAGACAATGTCAGTTCATCTAGAGGAGGCAGGCGTCCCGTTTGAAGTGAGCTGACAGTTCATCTCTGCCCTCCGGTGACTTTTAAGAACACACAAACCCTATTCTATTTATTCATTGTTAGGAATTTTTTTTTCCTCCCTGGCCTAATTATGAAAGTCTCCTTCCAACAAAGATGATTAAATAATGAAAGTCAGCGTATCTAGTCCCCGCAAAGAGCTGCCCCTGAGCATGCTGGGACTTGACCTGGACCGAAAAGTACAAGACAGCTCTTTAAAAAGGATTTTTCTTCCCCAAGCCAGTTAAGGAGGCTCATTTATGAGGCTATGCAAATTGGACACAGTGTTTGCTTTTGAGTTAGTCACGGTACCACTCCAACACTCACTCCGGCACGCAGGGGAAGAGCAACCTTCACCGAGTGACTCAAACAAGGTCGTCTATCCTGATGCCCAAGACATCCAAAGAAACTGGAAGTGTTCTCTGAAGGCACGGGCGTGTCAGGGTGTGTAGTTATAAATTACCCACTCCCGAACTAAACAGGCAATTAGAAATCCGTATCAGATATGCCCACCTCAGATGATGCAAGCCAAAAAAAATGCTGCATACATTAAAATGATAACAACCAATCTATTGCCAACCTCCCTCTCTTTTTTCATAATTGTCTTCCATTTACGAAATTCAAATCTAGTCAAATCAAAGAGCATGAGAAAGGGGTAGGCTTTTATTTTTCAACCTTTATAAAGACAAGCTATAACTTTAGCAGCTAAGTGTGACGGTTACCATTTTTGCTAAATCCCGAGATGTGCCTTACACACTGTAGCTCTCACTGGACTCTCTCAGGACTCCTGAAGTAAGAGGGACTATTACACATTTATATTAAAGATGAGGAAACAGGCTCGGAAGCAGTGAGTAGCTTGAGAGTTACCCATCAGGATGTGATGGAAAGAGAGTATCTACATATGGCTGTGTAAGTAATTTACTGCTCAGAAAGGTGCCAGCCCCTCATATAGGGCTGCACGCACCTAGAGGAGATCTGCTTTCCTAATACGGACAGAGGCCCTGCCTGCATGGGGTATTGAGAGCATTGGGACCAGAAGCCGGAGTCAAAGCTAGGCAACTGATTTTCATCCTATGCTTCACATTACACTACCAGGCACATTTTCCTACCTCAAAGGGCCCCGTAAAGGTACAAACAGTGCCTTTGTTTTCTCTTGGTCAGGCCTGCAGGAGGGCACGGGGGAAGGGTGAGTCACCCCTGAAGGATGAGGAGTGGGTAGATGCTCTTTAACTTCGGAATGGAGCAGCTTGGTTGTTTGGTTTGATGGGAAGGGTTGAGAATGGCAGCGAAGGCAGAGCTCTATCTAAAAAACAGCCTCTGGTGCCAGCCGGGAGGTCAGCCCAGCGGTGGGAGTCCAGGAGTATGCGCTCTGATGGAGAGACATTGTTTCAATGCTGTGAGCCAGGAGACAGGCGTTCTCAGGCAGACTCTTCCATAGGCTGGCGTGTTAACCATTGGCTAGACACTAACCTTTCAGTGACTTCAGCTTTTCCATTCAAAACACAGACAGCGGTAATAACTAGGAAACACCACCAAGCGGGCCAGAGAGGTAGTTGGGTCACTGGGTCATTTGCCCAGACTTTATTCCATTTCTCTTTCCCTTAAGCCTTCCTTTCTTTCCTTTTTTTTTTTTTTCTTTGTATTTGGCTTGGAAGAGAGACAGAGGAGAGTGACCGAGGAAACATGTTATCCTGTCTCCAGACAGCACTCACAGTGGGTCATGACTGGAAATGCTGATACAGACCAGAAAACACACACCTTTTTTCAAGCATGGGGGTTTTAGGGATTCAGGTAACAAATGCAACCTTCCTCCTTTTTTATTTTTTTTTTTTTTTTTTTTTTTTTTTTTTTTTGGTTTTTCGAAACAGGGTTTCTCTGTGTAGCCCTGGCTGTCCTGGAACTCACTCTGTAGACCAGGCTGGCCTCGAACTCAGAAATCTACCTGCCTCTGCCTCCCAAGTGCTGGGATCAAAGGCGTGCGCCGCCACCACCCGGCTTCCTTTCTTTCCTAATCGTTCCTGTGGCGGGAGGAGTGGGGGAGAGGCTATACAACCCTGTCAGCATTTTTTACGTCAATAATTAAAATATTGATTCTACCAAAATCATCTTTGTTCAAGGAAAAGGCAAGGTAGGATCTGTCCTAAGGATCCAGTTATCACTGTGTAAATTTTTAAACATCAAATGAGAGTTTTGGGTCTCCCCGTGTCTTACTTAGGGTTTCTATTGCTGTGACATGATACCATGACCAAAAAACAAGTTGAGGAGGAAAGGGTTTATTTGGCTTACACTTCCACATTGCTGTTCATTAGTGAAGGAAGTCAGGACAGGAACTCATACAGGGCAGGAACCTGGAAGCAGGAGCTCATGCAGAGGCCATGGAGGGTGCTGCTTACTGGGTTGCTCCTCCTGGCTTGCTCAGCCGGCTTTCTTGCAGCACCCAGGGCCACCAGCCCAGGGATGGAATCACCCACAATGGGCTGGGCCCTCCCCTATCAATCACAAATTAAGAAAATGCCTTACAGCTGGATCTTATGAAAACATTTTCTCAGTTCAGGTTCCTTCGTTTTAGATAACTCTAGTTGTGTGTCCAGCTGGCATAAGAGCAGCCAGCACATCCCAGAACCTGTATTTAGCAAAGGTGGGGTGGTTGGTGACTCGGGGTTAGGTTACTTGAGGAGAGCTCAGCAAAGTGTGTATTTTTTCTAAACACGTGCATGTATTTACGTAGTGGAGCATTCTAAGCCATTATAAATAGACATTTATAAAGACAATAAGGTAATGTTCGGGTCAACTCTCAGCCATAATGTGGAAGCAAGATACCCCCAAAACATGTCAGTTATAAAATCCAATTACGGGCTGGAGAGATGGCTCAGCGGTTAAGAGCACTGACTGCTCTTCCAGAGGTCCTGAGTTCAAATCCCAGCAACCACATGGTGGCTCACAACCATCCGTAATGAGATTGGATGCCCTCTTCTGGTGTGTCTGAAGACAGCTACAGTATATTCATAAATAAAATAAATAAATAAATCTTTAAAAAAATTAAAAAAAATAAAATCCAATTCCATAAAAATTATGTATCTGCACAGAGAAAGCCTGTTGGGTTGGTTAGGATAGTTTAGTGGATAGTATCCTGGGAGTGTACCTCATTGGTAACATAATCACCCAGCATTGTCAAGGCCCTGGGTTTAATCCCCAGCACTGAGGAGAAAGATAGCTAAGAGATCTACTGTGAACACCACCACAGTGTGAAATATATTCAGAAATACTGAAAAACAAGAGCGAGAGAGAGGGAGAGAGAGAGAGAGAGAGAGAATTTCAACATTCTAAAAACATGTACAAAAAAACCTGATGACACAGACAGCTGTATTGCCTGTTGATGTGATTCGAGGCCAGCGTTAGATCAGTTTAACTTGACACTAGACACCTGAAGACTTGGCGTTTCCTAAAACCTTCAGATGCCATTTGAGACTCCATCAGCAGCACGCATGTGCCGTGAACCCAGGCTGAGAATCTTGCATTGAGATTCGTGTTTCCTGAGGAAGAGGTTACCACGAGCCTCTGGTTAAATCATGAGATCTCAGTGAGTCTTAGGCCGGAGAGTAGTGTGGGTACTCTCCTGCCTCAGAACTTGGACTTGAGCATAAATCAGGCACATGCTTCGTAAACGTTTACTGGGTGCCTGAGTGAGTCACTTCCCCACAGAGCTCGGGTGACTCCAAGGTCCTCCTTGAGTTAATCACCACCCTTGCAGGCGTCTCCCAAGGAACACTCACAAAGCACCTATTAAGTCGAGAACCAACAATTACATCACCCTTACCCCTCAAAGAAAAAGGTAGATTTTTAAAACGCGTCCACTGTGCTCGGGAGGAGAAATGGAAACAGAAAATTCCCGGCATGGCCCCTGCCTCTCTCCTTGAGGAGATGTACACCCGGAGCCTCTGATTTCAAGCCTCTTTCCTCCTCTTTTGCCCTTTTGAAAAGCCAGCATGTTCAGTCACAAGTCGGTTCAAGGAACTTTATGAGTAGTGTGATTCAGCTGGCTCAGTTTACAGATTCATAAGAAAAACGAGGCCCAGAAAGGGAACCGACCTGCCCGAGGTCACGTAACACCTTAGGGGCAAAGGCAGGCTTCCCCACTCCCTGGGGACTGGAGATGAAAGCCAGGGGCCTTGGGTACTTTGGGCAAGCACTAAGTTTGCCATCTCGGAGCTGCACCCCAAGTTCAGAAACCTTTCTTTTCTTTGGAAACCCAAACTCATTCTGAGATCTGCCGGCTCAGGTTGTGACTTTATTCATGTGACCTTTGACCCTGGCCACAGTAATATATGCAGGCTAAATGAGATGTGATGTTTACGTGGTTGTGGGTGTGAAACTCGGTCGGGTTGTGGGGTGGGGAACTAGAAGTGGCTGGTGGGGAATAAATCAAACTGGAAACCACAGTCACTACCAGTTGCGAGAATGTGGGCTGGTGCCTGGCCACGAATCAGTTCCTAGTTGGCGTCAACCTCCCTTGGTTCTTAGAGGAGAGACTCTGATGTCTTCCTCCCTAGGATGAAGCCTGGCCTTTACCGAGATGGGCAGTGGGATTCTTTACTTTCCTGAGGCTTTCTTGACTGCCCACTAGACCCGGAAGCATGCTGTCTTCTTGTGTGAAACAGTTTGCCCGCCCCCTGCCCCAAGGCAACAGCAGTGCACTGACCCACCTTTTCTGCAACCCTGAGGAAGCCCTTTGGAGCTCAGCTGGGATTTGACATCCTCAGAAGAAAGCCCACCCCACCCCCCCAGGTTGGCACTTTTATCTCCAGGTGATTCCCAATTCTGCTACTCATCTATCAACACTTCGAGGAGGGACCATGTTCCGTATGATGAGGAATCCAGGATACTGAGTAGAGCGTGTGTGTGTGTGTGTGTGTGTGTGTGTGTGTGTGTGTGTGTCTGCGTGCACTTCTTTTTCTAGAATTATCATCACCAGAAAGGATCATGTACTTCATGATCATAGTGCTGCACCCCGTGCCTCCCCCCTCCAACTCCCCACCCCCGTGGAATCTCCCAGAACATGCTGGCCCTAGGGAAGCCAGTTGGGGATTCGCTTGGCGGCTGGACATGATGCCAGCTAACTGAACTGGATCACCCCATCTATCCTTTTGGTCGTCCCCGTGAGTTCCATTCTCTGAAAGGAGAGAAATGATGAAGTCCAGCTATGCCTGGCTCCAGACAATCCAGCTAGAACCTGAACCGGGCACTGCTGGATAGCACGGGCCCACACAACTCATTCCTTTAGTTTCCAAGTTTAGTAAAGAATCATGGTGACCTGTTTGATGTAGACAGCCACCTCTCCCACCACAGCACTGGTGCAAACCTCACCTATGCTGAGCACAGTGAGACACTTGGCTTTTTGTTTGTTTGTTTTTTAACTTCTTTCCTTTTCTATTATTTCCCTGCAAAAGGAAAACATATATTATACATACTATATATATATGTTGGGTATGATGCCTCATACCTATAATTCTGAGGAGGCAGAGGCAGGCTAAGACTTGTAAGTTTGAGAAAGTTCTATGGCGAGAGTTCTCTATAGAGAGTTCTAGGTCAGCCATAGCAAAAAAGCCTGTCAGAAGGAAAGAAAATAAAAAGAAAGAAAGAAGACAAAAGGGAAGAAGGAAAGACTCACAAGTCTACCAGAGAATTAAGCATCATTAACATGTATGTATATTTTGGGTCCTTCAACTTCAGGTATGGGGCGCTGGGTGTACAGAGGTGAGCTCTGGCTGGGGACAGGATCTCTGTGGGTCAGACTCTTTGGCTCTCCTCATCGAATTTGAAATATTTTGAAATCTTCCATGCAGGATCATCTGAAAGTCACCTTCTGTCATGTGCATCTCCACCCGTCTCCATCCTGGATGACCTCGGCAGCCCCTGAATCGTGAGAAAGTTCATTTCTGTTGTCTAGGCTTCTTCTTTGTGGCATCCCCAGCCAAATAAGGGAGTTTGAAACCAGGCAAACAGGTGCAACTTTGTAACAATATGTAAACATATGGAAATGGCCTGGGAACTGGATAAAGGGTGGAGGCTGGAAGTCTGAGATTCAGGTGCCAGCAGGGCTGGGTTCTGGTGAGGGCTCGCTTCCTGGATGCAGACAGATGCTGCTTTCTTCTCCTCATCCTTATGAAGAGCCTTTTCTTAAAGAGGATCTCTCTCTCTCTCTCTCTCTCTCTCTCTCTCTCTCTCT
>NW_021621071.1:7349136-7367626 GCF_004785775.1 Grammomys surdaster
TCTCCCTCTCCCTCTCCTTCTCCCTCTCCCTTTCTCTCTCCCTCCCTGTCTCTCTCTGTCTCCTCTCTGTGTGTCTGTCTTTTCTCTCTCTCTCTCCCCCTCTATATTTCTGTTTCTGTCTTCCTCTCCCTCCATTCCTCTCCCTCTCCTTCTTCCTCCCTCTCTGTCTCTCTCTGTCTCTCTTCTGTGTGTCTCTCTGTCTATCTTCTCTTTGTGTGTCTGTGTGTCTGTCTTTTCTCTCTGTGTCTTTCTTCTCTCTCTCCTCTCTGTCTCTTCTCTCTGCCCCCTCTTTCCCCTTCTCCCCATCTCCTTTCTCCTCTTTCTCTTCTTCATTTCTTTCCTTTCCTTAACCTCATTGAAAACTCCCAAAGGCCATTTCCAAATAACATCACACCAAGGGTCAGAGCTTCCGCTCATGAATTTTAAGGGAACACAAACATTTGGTCAGCAACACAAGGAGAGAATGTCTGACTGGGAAAACATGCAGTTGGGGGATGGGACCATGTGGTAGGCATTTATTTCTCTTTCCCATTTTCTATCTCTACTATACCCCGCAGACAGCCAGTTTCCCATGATACAAGTACTCCACGTATATGCGAAATGCAGGAGTGAAGCGGGGTCCAAGTGTGGATTCCTCTCACTCCCTAGGAGACTGTCCTTATATTTCACTTGCTGCTAACTTATGAACGTTTCCCCACATCAACAAATATTTTCCTAAAACTATATTTTTAGTCTCTTGAGAAGCCTGAAAAATTTCACGAAGCATAATTTATTCAACAAACTTTGTATTGTGGGAAATGTATGTTGTTTGAAACTTTCAGTTACTAAAAAACAAGATTGTGGAGCCAGAGGTGGTTCAGTGGGTAACGGTGCTTGCTATAAAGAGTCTCCACGGGAGTTCAATCCCTGGGACCCACTGGCGACTCCTGGAAGTTGTTTTCTGATTTCAGTACACACACTTGCAGGCACAATAAACAGACCCAGACATAAATAAATGTCATTTTAAAATACAAGATTACAGGAAACGTCTTGGAATGGCATTTAAATGTTTTGCTCATTTCTCCTCCCCTCCCAGGATAAGTTCTTAAAAACAGAATTGATGGAAAAAATAATGTAAATATTTTTGCTGTTTTGTTTTGAGAAAGTCTCCTGGAGGTTCGGCTGGCCTTGGATTTACTATCAAGATAAATATAGCCTTAAACACCTGATTCTCCTGCCTCCTGCTCTAAAGTGTTGGGATTCCAGGGTTACAACGCCCAGCGTTTTGTGTCTGTTTTGTGGTACTGAAGACAGAACACATACCAGGCAAATGCGCTACCAGCAAGCTGTGTTGAGATCCTAGAGTGTACTTTGAAAGCATTCAGTACATACATCCTGCTCCAGCGGACAAGCTGTTTTAATGCTCAGCTCTACAGTCTGAGGCGTGCGTACCCGCTGAGGTACAACGTACAGCCTCCTCTGTCATCCAAACCTCAATAGATCAGCCACAAAGATCATCACGGTGGGAAAAGGCAAAACTCAAAAGGCTTTTCTTACCCCTGTCTTTCCTACGCCAGACAGAGCAGGCTTCAGACATTTCCTGTGTTCTCCGCCAAGGTGACCTAACCGAGGTAGATCTCGCTCTCTCTCTCTTACACACACACACACACACACACACATACACACGCACACAACACACACACACACACACACATTAGCCAGTGAGGTTGATAGCTTTGCTCTTCTGTAACGTTGGGTCAGAAATTATAAACCAGGAGAACCCCACTCATAGGCTTTTAAAAGGCAACCAACCTCGAGTCTCCATCCACACTTGAGACAGCAGCCTCTAACAAAAACATTAAACAGCTGGCAAACGAACTTCCTGGATTGGCAAGGACTTGTCTCAGGGGGGTTTGCAGACATTACATGCTTTTTTTTTCTCTCCTTTGTTCCAAATATTTAAATATCTTACCTGCCTTCAGGAAAAGGGTCCCGGGGGCCTGCTGTCTTCTGATTACCCATCGCTTCTTATTTTTTCATTTTAAAAAACCATTTTTGAGATTATAATATAACTACAACAACATTTCTACAACATTTCTACTACTACTACAACATTTCTCCCTTCCTTCCCATCTCCCCAAACCATCTCTACATCGGTGTGTATGTGTGCATGCGGGTCGTCTTTTATTTCTCCAGGAAGCGATAATGGGTGACTCTCAGCAGCTGCCTTCTGTACAATAGCTGTAGAGATAGTTAACGTATCCCTACTTATTTTATCTTTGCTAGTAGCGTTTAGTTACAGATACCATCATCACCATTGTCACCTTTTACATAGGTGGAGAAACCGAGGGGCAAGAAGTCCAGTAAGTCCTGACCAGTACAGAACAGACCTATAAAGACAGCCCAACTCTAGGGACCACGTCTTAGACCACTGTACCATAGCTCCTGCCTCTCTCCAACACAAGCTGAGAGAGCTGATTGTGGTAGCACAGTCTTGTCATTCTTGTGCTTAAGCAGAAGAAACGCAAGTTCAAGGCTACAAAAAGAGACCTGTAACAACCACTACCACCAAAACAAGAAAGCTCTTTGTTGTGCCTTGGTTGTCATCAACGGCACAATAAGCAGGCAGTGGCCAGGCCCTTCCTCATCTGCTGCAGGGGCTCCTGGGTAATGTCCATACCCTGGTCCACATTTTCCCTCCCTACCTCATGTTCCCCTTCTGTTTGTGTTTATCCAGTTTTATGTATTTAAGGCCACACCCCACTGTCTCTGTCTGGATGCGGTTTTGGGTTCTTGCCCGTGTTTAAGAATTTATGTTCAGGCTGGCTGGTCCCTTTCTCTGTCCCTCAGCCCAGTTTCCAAGCTAACAATGCTTACTTTCATATTTCATCTGCAGTGATAGTTCATATGACTGTGACCACAACAGGTGTGACATCCAGGAAGCAGTCTATAAAACTGATTTGGTAAACACATTCCTACGTCCATGAAAGATGTATTATTCAGTTAGACACAGGGGAGACTTTTCTTCAAGAGCCCTCAGGGGAGTGGGGGGACAGAGGACACCAGGTAGTTGGCATGTGGGCACGAAGGTTCTTCATGAAGCTTCTTGTTCATCTGTTTCTCTTTCCTCCAAGGCACACAACAGCGCCCACCCCCCTGTCCCCGGGACGGTTGACATTCATAAGTCAAGTGTGAATAGATTCAACAGGCAGCGATGAGTCAGGGCCCAGTTGGACTAGTGTCTTTCTCTGGGTTTCAGCTGCCCATGTAGGGGCCTGCACCATTCAGATAGCCCTGACCTGAATGCTAACTTCATCGGGAGGGGAGGAAATCCTTGCAGCAGTGTCAAGACAGGGGTGGGAGACTCTTCAAGGAAAAGGTGTCAGTCAGCTTGAACAGGAAGATGAACTGCTATTCTTAGAGGGGACACAGAAGAGCATCAGGTATGACTGAGGAGGTAAAAGATGAGCTATGGTCTCAGCTTGGACTAAAATCCTTTGTAACCTTGCAAATGTGATGATGATTTCCCACAAGGGTGTTAATCTGCTTGGAATAGACCTCACTTTGTCTTTTCTTTCTCTCTTTCTTTCTTTCTTCTTTTAAGATTTATTTATTTATTTCATGTATGTGAGTACACTGTAGCTGTCTTCAGACACACCAAAAGGGAGCATCAGATCCCCATTCTGGATGGTTGTGAGCCACCATGTGGTTGCTGGGAATTGAACTCAGGACCTCTGGAAGAGCAGTCCATGCTCTTAACCACTGAGCCATCTCTCCAGCACTTGGTCTTTTCTTAATGTACGTGTACATATACATACGTGGATTGTACATATATATGTATATACAGATGCACAAATGTAATCACAACTTTTTGTTATCCCTCATCTTTCTCCTTAGACCAACAGACAGGTACACACACATACACACACACACACACACACAAACACACATACACACACACACTGGGCTCAAAGCCAAGGCCTGGTACACAGTAGGTACACTGCCATTAAGCTGTATTGCCACCCCTCTCCCACCCCTCTCCCACCCCTCTCCCTGTCTCTTCAATGTTCCCCACTCTCACCCAAACTGTCTTCCAAAGAGAACGATGTCATTTCCACATCTGTATCCCCCGAAGTGTTGTCTGTGCTCATTTAATCCTGTTTAAATGCCAGCACATCTGTGCACATACATTTCACACAGGTTTATGTTTTCCTTACAAAGATAGGGTCATGTTAATGTGACTTTCTAGACTTCGTTTTCCTTACCCAGTGGCCCTTGCAGAAATCCCGGTAAGTCAACTTGATCAGCTGCGATTTCGTCTTTCTTAGAGCCTCATAGTATTCCATGGTGTGAGCAAGACCACAGTTGTTCACCGGACTCTTCTCAGTTCATCGACATCCACAGTTTCCACTTTCCCCACCAAGAGTAAAGGTATGATACATGTCTTTGTAGGCCCATGGGGTTTTTATTTTATAACTTCTCAAGAGTGGGATAATTGGTCAAAGAGTACACATATTTTTATTACTTATTTTTGGTAATTCCATACATAGAATGCGCCTGCTCACAATCACTCATAAGCAGTTACCTTTTCTCTCCTACTTTTGCTGTCTCCCTTCTTCTCAACTATTGTCCTTCCTACCCATATTCACATGTGTATGTCTGTGTGCATGCATGTGTGTGTCTATGTGTGTGCACATGTGTCTGTGTGTGTACATGTGTCTGTGAGTGTGCATGTGTGTCTGTGTCTCTCTGTGTGTATATGTGTATGTCTGTGTCTGTGTGTGTGTGCATGTCTGTGTCTGTGTATCTGTGTGTGTGCATATGAGTGTCTATGTGTGTGCACATGTGTCTGTGTGTGCATGCCTGGGTGTATGTGTCTATGTGTGAATGCCTGTGTGTATGTATCTGTGTGTGTACATGTGTGTCTGTGTGTGCATGTGTGTCTGTGTGTATATGTGTATGTCTGTGTCTGTGTGTGTGTGCATGTCTGTGTCTGTGTATCTGTGTGTGTGCATGTGGGTGCCTATGTGTGTGCACGTGTGTCTGTGTGTGCATGCCTGGGTGTATGTGTCTGTGTGTGCATGCCTGTCTATGTGTCTATGTGTGTCCATGTGTGTCTGTGTGTGTGCATGTGTGTGTCTGTGTATCTCTGTATCTCTATGTGTATATGTGTATGTCTGTGTGTGTGTGCATGTCTGTGTATCTGTGTGTGTGCGCGCACGTGCACGCATGTGCATGTGGATGGTTCTGTGTATGTAGGCACAGCCACTGTGTGTTGGCGATGGCTACAGTTGTGTTGGATCCATGAGACTGTTTTACGGGCTCTTCTGTCTTCTGTCTCTTCTGATCTTTCTTCCTTGACTTCCATGACACTGAGCCCTGAGGACGTAATGTCAATGTGTAGAAGTATATTTCCCGCTATATTAAACTTGGTATTTTGAAAGGAGCTAATATGGTAGGAGTAAGGAGAAGGAAGAGGAGGAGCTAGGAGAAAAGAGGAGGAGAGAGAGGGGAAAATGGCATCGGATGTACGAATGTCTCCAGCAGTCTAAGGTAGTTGTAATATCTAGGTTAGGTATTGGGTAACACCTCTAATTGTGTGGGCTTCTTGTTATTTGGGCATTACCAAATATATAAAGCTATTGGATAATCTTTAAACATTAGAGTCTCATTTCTACCAGGTACTGCGTGGATGGCGAGATGGTCTGGGCAATGCCCAGCCTTGTGGAGACAGCGTGGAAGATTGTCAGAGCCATCTCCCACGCTGGCCTTTCGTGGGTGCCAGGACCGGTGTTTCTAGCTGGCCATTTCTAGCTGTGGCACACCCATGGCCTCTGGTCGCTTCCAGCTGTGGAGCGCTTGGCTTCACACCACAGAGCATGGTGGCTTGGGCTAGGCAGAGCCACTTAGATGGTCGGCCCACACAGCCCCATTTATTAAATATTAACAGCAACATCAATGTCTTATTAAGGCTGAGCACTCAACGGCCAATTCAATCTCATCACTCTGACCAGCTGTGAGATGCCATTAACATTCCCTCTGTGCAATAAAGAAGCTTTTCCACCCTAGCCCCAGAGCAGCACAAGGCTGGGCATAAACATAACGGTTAGGAGGCAGCTCGGCTACTGGATTCCAGCTCAATCTCAACTTGGTTTCTCTGAGCACACACATCTTTAGTGGATATTGCCTGGTGACATTCTAATCTTTTTTTTTTTTTTTTTTTTTTGGACAGGGATTTCCATGTAGCCCTGGCTGTCCTATTTGAAACATTGTTGATACTCTTTTTATACATTTGCATTAAAGTATTTTTTCTAGACAAGTAAATCCTACTATTAATAGTATTTTGCTTACTAGTTACAATCATTACTTGATTTACAGATTATTTTACTTTTGAATAATCCCAAGCCTTCACTTCCCTCTCACCTACTCCTTCTGACTCACTCTCCTCTTCCCAGAAGCAGACTCAGAGCCACCTCCCCACTATCAACTTCCCTGACCCTCCCTTCCTCTCACACAGAAGGGGGTACTTCCCCCCAGACCTACTTTCCACATCACACTGTTGGCCCATCCTGCTGGCCTGCATGCTTCCAGAAGCAGAACCGGAGTCCCAGGCACCGTGAATAAATCCAACACCAAACATAGTCCCTTCCTTGCTACCTACTGCTCAATGCGCAGTTGACAAATGACATCAAGTGTTTTCATGTTCTTCACATTACTTAAGTGGCTTCCTTAATACTTACTTCTAAGTCCAAATGGCTCACTTGGTGCTCCTGAGTGAGACGGCATCAGTCCAGGGCCAGAGGCACAATAAATATTTTATAAATAAAAAGAGAATTCACCCCTTCACCATGATGCTGGGCTGTGACAGAGAAGGTCAGAGAAGAATCACTGTGAGCCAAACATCAGGTGGTGCCAGGGGAGTCCTTTGAAAGGGTGGGAGATAGAATTGAGGGAGCCGGAGGGTCTAGGACACCACAGGAAGACCCACAGAGTCACCTAACCCTGGAACATGGAGGCTCACAGAGATTGAACCACCAATCAAAGAACATGTATGGGCTGAAGGAGGCCCCCTACACATCTGTTAACAGATGTGCAGCTTGGTCATCATGTGGGTCCTCTAACAATTGGAGCGGAAGGTGTCTCTGACTCTGTTGCCTGCCATTGGATCCCCTTGTCCAAACTGAACTACGTAGTTGGGCCTCAGTGGGAGAGGCTGTGCTTAGGCCTACTGGAACTGGATGCCCCTGGGTGGGAAGGTACCAAAGGGGGGAGGGGGTTACCCCTTATCTGAGGAGAAGGGGATAGGGTAATGGGGGCAAGAATTTGTAAGGGCGGGACTTGGGGAAGCGCTGCAATCAGGAATTTTAAAAAGTGAATTTTAAAAAGATCTGTGTGGGGGATGCAGCTCAGAGAGAGCAGCAGTGAGAGGCCTGGGTTTAATCCCCAGCACTGAAAAAAGAAAAAGAAAAAGAAACAAAGAAACAAAGCATAGGCTATTGACCACAGAAGAAACTTAGTAGCCGTGCTCATGACTCTGGGATTGCCTCCTTCCTCCAGGACCCTTCTGTTCCTCAGAAGCCTCGTTTACTATTTATTTTCCCATCAGAAATCCTTGTTCTGGGGAAACTGCTTGTAAGTGCCTGACTAACACAGAGGCGCATTCGCTGTGTTATCGGATCTTCCTGCTTACGTCATCTTTTGTGTACTCCATTGATTACCTCGGAGAAAGAAGTTTAAGGGCAAGGTATCTGAGAAGAAACGCTTGCACAATTCTTTATTGAAAGCCTGTTGCCTCTCTAGTAGAGCCAGTCAGCTTGAAAATCTATTGGAATAAAAGTATTTGAAGAGGATTACCTTGGGATCTAGTGTTGTTCATGTTTCCGTAATCTGCACTGTCTGGAAGGCGAGAGTAAATTTACTTTACCTTGAAGTAGAGTTAAATTTAGCTTAAGTTGGCATGTGGTTACTGGAAGATGATAGGTGCTCAATAAATAGATATTGGAAGAAAGATTGATGAATTGGGGAAGCTGGCAACCTCATCATTTATAAGTTTGTCAATTTATGTATTTATGGCTGTTTTAAAATACACCCAACATTTGCTACTAAATGCTTTAAAAAAAATAACAGCAGAAGATAAACCCCCCCCCCCCAAAAAAAGGCAATTAGCCAAGACTAGAGCTGTTCCAGCCCAGCAACAGAAACTTGGACTCTTTCCCTTTTCGAAACTTTAGGGTCCGAGCCAATTTCTAGTGACAGAGTGGTGGCAGTATATTTTGAACACTGGCTAAAGCCATTTTTTTATTATTGTTGTTGTTGTTGTTGTTGTTTTTCGAGGCAAATGGGAAAAAAATGAAAAGGTAAATCTGAAGGAAGAATTTTCTTTTCCTAAACTCTGACTCTGGACTATGTTGTTGGGCCAACGTTAATCACATCAAAGAAGGCATGAAACCTGATGTGGAGGGCAATTCTCAGACCCACACAATCATGGAGGTCATGTGGTCCTACCTACCATTCAGGGCGCCGAGCAGGGAAAGCCGAGCATCACGTTCACTTACAGAACCTGCTAAGCAGTATATCAGTTCTTTAGCAATAAGTTAAAATGAACGTCTTGCCTAATCTTCCTTTTGGCCAGCATTCCGGTCTCCTAACATCTGTGACACTGGGCGGGGGAGGAAGTCACTGCTTCTCATTATGCCTTGGCAATCAAAGATCAGTGAAACTGTTAAGGAATGAGATACAGCAGAGGACAGCATTGAAATGAGTGGTTTTCACAACCTGCCCCCCCCCACACAGATCTGTAGCATGCAAATTAAGTGAAAACAGACAGCCCCAGTTTCTTCTTTTGCTCAAGGCTTTGTTTTCCAAGTGCTTGATCCTGATGGCAAGCTGTTTTGTGGGTTCTTGTCTGGATTCTGTGGCTCCTCTGCACTGCTGGAGAAAGAACTTTATCAATGGGTTGAGCCAGGTGGCTCAGTCAAAGCCGTGGGTCATAGGTGGAGGGAAAGCATCTCTCCCGGGCATCTAACCCACGTGGTATTTGATAGCATCACTTTGGTAGAGTACAAAGAGGAATCAGAGCCAACCTTCCAAAGCCCTTTTCTAGTCTGATGCCCGTTCTTCTGGACCACAGACCTACTTCCAATAAAATAAGACAGTTGACCTAGCCCATGGCTCAGCCTTACGGGTTTCAGAACAGTGAATTTAGACCTCTTCCAATTGGTTTCTTTTATAATCCAGGACTCACAAAGGCCGAGTTCCCCCAAGAACTCCCTAAGTCTAGTGGAAATTGTGTCTTCCTGGAATTCTCATGAAGCTTCTCACTCACACTTAGCCTGGAAACAGCTATTCTCTGGTTAGGGTTGCTATTGCTGCGATGAGACACCATGGCCAAAAGCAAGTCGGGAGGAAAGGGTTTATTCAGCTTACACTTCCTCGTCGCTGTTCATCAGTGAAGGAAGTCAGGACAGGAACTCAAGCAAGGCTATAACCTGGAGGCAGGAGCTGATGCAGAGGCCATGGAGGGGTGCTGCTTACTGGTTCATTCCTCATAGCTTGCTCAGCCTGTTTTCTTATAGAATCCAGGACCACTAGCCAAGGAATGGCACCACTCACAATGGGCTGGGCCCTCCCCCTGGCACTAATTAATAAAATGCCTTACAGCTGTGTCTTAGTTAGTTTTTCCATTGCTGTGAAGAGACACCGTGACCACAGCTAATCTTATAAAGGACAGCATTTAAGTGGGGCTGGCTTACAGGTTCAGAGGTTCAGTCCATTATCATCATGGCAGGAAGCAGGGCAGCATCCAGGCAGGCATGGCACTGGGGAAGCTGGGAATTCTATATCTTGTTTCCAAGGCAAACAAGAGAACATTGGCTTCTATGTGGCTAGGAAGAGGGTCTCAAAGCCCACCCCCACAGTGACATACTTCCTCCAACAAGGCCACCCCTACTCCAACAAGGCCATACCTCTTGATAGTGCCACTCCCTGGGCCAAGCATATTCAACCACCCCAAGCTGGATAGCATGGAGGCATTTTCTAAATTTCTCTCCTTTCAGATGACTCTAGCTTGTGTCAAGTTGACACAACCCCAGCCAGCCTCAAAAAACAGCATGTGGCAGTCACGGGACCATTATGTTCTGCAAGAACACGTACTGAACTTCAGCATCCTCTGATCTACATTTATCCCAAGAAGATAAGCCCTACATGGTCAGACTCCAGGGCCCAGCCTCAGTCTCTGGTTGTCTTGTGTAGTTAGGATGGGTGGATGTACCTGCTTGTGCCAGACACTGTGCCGGGCTCTGGGAGAACAACCAAGGGCAAAGCACTCTTTCCCTCTGAGACTTCACGAGCTCAGACAGGTGCTCCCAGCATCAGTTGCATGAGTGTTTGGTGTCATGGGATCACTCAACAGGGAGCATTTGGGAGGAGGGCTGTGTCTTTGAGGGAGGCCCACCCCTTCTCTGTTTCTTTCATAGAAAATACTTCTGCAGTTAGGAAATATGAGTGCTCTAGCCTGTGAGGGGATTCTTGTAAACCTGAAGTGACAATTACTTGCAATGTCTCCCACAGACATTTTAGCTCTTTTAAAAATTAATTTATTATTTGTGTGCTGTGTGTGTGTGTGAGGGGGGTTATACAATGTGAACAGGCATGTGTCCCATGTGGAGGTCAGAGGATGACTTTTAGGACCCAGTTGCTTCCTTCTAGCATAGGTTCTAGGGACTGAATTCATTCCATCAGAACTGGAGCCATCAGACCTGCACAGCAAAGACTTCCACCCACAGACCAGCACAGCAAAGACTTCCACCCACAGACCAGCACAGCTAAGACTTCCACCCACAGACCTGCACAGCAAAGACTTCCACCCACAGACCAGCACAGCAAAGGCTTCCACCCACAGAGCCACCTTGGCAGCCCGCATTTTGCTTCCTAGACCCTGTCTTTGCTGCAGTAGCAATCTTTTTTTTTTCCACTTAAGAAAGTAGATCAAGTCATATGTCACACACTAAACCAGGAACAAGAGCTCCCCATAATGGCCCGAATTTTCACACACCTTTTCTATCTGAAGAGTTGGGCAGCCAAAAAACAAAACAAACAAACAAACAAAACAACAACAACCCCCCCCAAAAAACCAGAAAATCAACAACAACAACAAAAAACAAGCGAACAAACAAAGAAAACCCAGGAAATGAGGCTAAATGTGGCCTATACCAACATAACATACGTGTGTTGGTGAGAACTTTCATCTGCATGACAGAATCCTTAAGACAATAATTTCAGGAGAAAGCATTTACTTGAGCTCACATTTCAGAGGTGCCAGTCCTCAGTCAGCGAGCTCCACTGTCTTCAGGACTTCCGTATGTAGAAACATCATGGGACAAACATGTGACAAATATGTTGTGGAGGAAAGTAAAGTAGAATAAGATAGAAAAGACCAGTTATTAGATACTTATCAGCTGATTTGCTTGGTGATTTACTTAAACCACTGCGTGTACCGCCTAACTGCCAACCATGACTTCACTAGCTACTGAAACAGGAAGACCTGGAGAAATATCTGAAACAATGGGCCACTGCCCTTAACAACCCTCTGACTGCCGAGTATGCTCCTGTAAAATCTCGCTTGCTTGCTCTCCCCTCCTTGTGGTTTTGGAGAATAAAATGACAATACAAATTAGACCTGAGGACGAAGGCTTTGGTCCACAAGTGATAGATCTCTCTTCTGCTCTGATTGTTGTTGAAGTGCTTAATCCAGAAAGACTCTTGAAACAAAAGAGACTCACCCCATGACAGCCTGGAAACAGGAAGGGACCAGGGCCAAGATACACCTTCCAAAGGCATGTCTTGCACACTTCATCCTCCACCCTCCATTGAGATTTTGAATCCATCAGTGGATTAGGGCATTGATTAGGACAGAGCCTTCACAATCTAATCAGCTCTAGAGACACGATCTCACACACACACCCAAGGTTTTCTTCCTAATCTTCTAGATCTCTCTCAATACAATCCATTTAATCTCGACTGTCAATGATCTAAGACCTCCCATGTCACATGTCCTGTTATCTGGACTATGCATTTTGAATTCTGGATACTTCTGATTGTTAGCCAAAGAGAGTCACCTAGGAAAGTAAATTGTCCACTTGATAAGTCTTTCCACTTGACTTTGATCTTCATGAGCAAGTTAACTCTTCGTCTTCTATGGTCTGCAACAAAACGCACAGCTCAGGAGAAGACCCTGAAGTAAGAATTCAGTCCCAGTTGGCATACTAAGAAAGGGCCACCAGGAGGAAACTGAGAAGTAAGGCATAGGATGGCAGTGTGTGAGCCAAGGTGGTTAGCTATGATGTCATAGGATGGCAGTGTGTGAGCCAAGGTGGTTAGCTATGATGTCATAGGATGGCAGTATTCAAGCCAAAGTGGGTAGCTATGAAGTCCCAGCTCTGCTTGATCCTCAGCAGAACAGCTCAGAAATAGAACTCACACCTCAGCCTCTCTCCTATGGAGGTCAGTCAGTCAGTATTTCACACCAACTCACTCCTTCTTTAGCTAAAACCAGGAAATCATTTGCCCAAGGCCACCCTGGGGAACTATACATTCCCAGACAAGTAGGCAGTTTTCTCTCTGGGCAAAATGGATCTAAGCATTCAAGGGCAGGCTCCAGGTGAACTGCTGTTGTAAATATTTCGTCTCAATGAGGGATTGCTACCCAGCCTTTGATCGTTCAGTTCCCAGATAAAAGACACAGAACTTCTATATTTATAATAAGCCTTTAGAGTACTAGAGCTGAGCCAGTATCTATCCTCCATGCTATTATGTCAACATCTCTGCCCATAACTCTGGGGCATGACTTGCCATGTTCTGCCTGGGCCAGCATTTACTCAGTCTGGCCAGCCCTCATGGCCAGTTCTCACAAACTCTTACCCCACGATCTTCTCATCTCTTCTCTCACGGTCTCCTGCCTCAGACCCCAAGCCCGGGAACCAAAACTCCACCCGTCTTTATTCTGCCCAGTCTGATTCCAGCTTGTCTGTGTGTCTGTGTTTCTGTCTTTTCTTCACTCCCTCACTGCCCCAGTGAGGTCAACACCTACAGCCATGCAAGGACACAGCGGAGACCCATGGGCATCAACAGTCTTGTTTCGAATATGAGTGATCAGCCAGGGCTACTTTTGGTTGACATCTAGGGGGATTATTTGCAACAAGAAAGAAGTTGATCAGAAACATTCAAATATTTTATGGTGCAGACCTCAGGGCCATGCATTTTTGTGATCCTGTGCTCTGGTTAATTCTGCTGAGCCAATATGCCAGATTAGATACTTAGAAATCGGGTATTCGTTTCTGGTACTTTCACTCAGTAGCTGAGTGTCCTCTGACAGTACAGTTCAATAAACATATTTGGGACACCTGTACTTCTGTGCTACGGAAAGACACATCTGCCTTGCATTTAGAGCAATGATTCTCAGCCTTCCTAATGCTGTGACCCTTTAATACAGTTTCTCATGCTGTGGTGACCACAACCATAAAAGTATTTTTTGTTGCTACTTCATAATTGTAAATTTGCTACTCTTATGAATCATAATGTAAATATCTGTGTTTTCCAATGGTCTTGGGCGATCCTCTGTGAAAGGTTACTCAATCCCCAAAGGCAGGTCTCAATCGACCTATAGATTGAGAACCGCTGATTTACCGTCAAGAAACGGGATGAGATGCTCAATCCCCAAAGGCAGGTCTCAATCGACCTATAGATTGAGAACCGCTGATTTACAGTCAAGAAGTGGATGAGATGCCAAAACCTAAGTGTAGCAGAGGAAGAGGGGGCAGAAATGGGTAAGATGAAAGGAATTGATAACAGCAAAGGAAGTTTTGGTGGGAGGGGCTTAGGAGACACGATGGGAAGTGGCGAGTTGCATCTCCCAGAATGCAGCAGGGCATCAGGGCACTCCGGATTGACTAGGGTCAAGAAAGCGAGAAAGGACCACACTGGGCAGCGAGGCTAGAGCAGTGATGTAGAGTCATCTGGGAAACAAACCTGGAAAAGAGATTTAGGGCCAGACTTTTGGGTCTTGAATGTCTACATGGGATGATTTTACTGAATGCTTTTGATACTGAGTCACCACTGAAAGTTCCTGGAGAAGGAAATACATGGCAGGCGCCACTTAATTCTACAATGTAATAGACTTCTGACAGATGTGAGCGAGCCTCTCTAAAAAGGGGCTGTTTTTAAACTAATGGGATATCTAGTTTCTTTACTGTAAAAAAAAAAATGCAGATGACTAACTTGGATTGCTCCTAAATTATGAGGTTAAGAGTTGGTGTCTTAAAGTACTGGAATTATTTCTAATAAGAAAAACAGCCACGGTTCTGAATCTTGAGATGGCAGAGTAGATGGGAAACAGCTAAAATGCAAATATAAAATAAAATTCACATGATGTCTAACGAGAAGGTAGAGCAAAAAAGTAGCCTTTTTTTCTCTTTTGCTTTTCAAAGATGGAGATCTCAATGTATAGTCCTGGCTGGACTGGATGTCTCTATGTAGACCAGGCTGGTCTCCAAACTCCCAGAGATCTCCCTGCCTCTGCCTCATCAGTGAGAAGATTAAAGGTGTGCACCACCATGCCCATTGCTTTTCTATAAAAAACTTTACATTGCAAGTCAAAGATGAAGACTCATAGAACATTCTAGAGCAGAAAAGAAATCGCAGGCAATACATTTAGATAGAGGCAGTTTCAGGAGTTGAACGCAATGTACCAAGATTCTGGGAACTGTGTAGTCAGGAAAATTGGAGGCAGTGCTGTTACAATTCTGCTTATAGGATCACCTAAGAAGTGGATAGTCAACAAATCTCAAAGAAACATATTCTAGAGGTGGAATTGTCTTCTACAGATAGATGATGCTCAGTGTCTTTTGAGAAATGTTGGTACGGAGAAATGCTAGTACACACAGAAGAATAAGCAAAAAGGACGAAAGAGAGAAAGAAAGGAAAGAAGGAAGGAAGAAAAGAAATGAAGAGAGAGAGGAAGAAAGAAAGAAAGAAAGAAAGGAAGAAAGAAAGAAAGAAAGAAAGAAAGAAAGAAAGGAAGAGAAACAAACAAAGGAAGGTAGGTCAAAAGAATTACTGGTTGCAAAATAATTGTCCAGGTGTTTGTGGAAATCTGGTGATAGGAGGAGGTGTTAAATGGAAAGCTCTATCGTATGGAATGTCCTGTGCCCACAGATTCTGACTCAAAAAATGAGGGCAAGCAGCCTTTCTTCATATGTGTCATGTCCACACCATAGCATGCCCTACTTCGTGAATGTGTATGGTATACATATATACAAGTTTGTGTGTGTGTACACGTGTGTGTGCATGCATGTGTGCATGCGTATGTATGAAAGCTGAAGACCAATACTATCTTCCTCAATACTACCCACCTACATTTAATGATAGGGTTTCTTATCGAATCTAGAGTTCACCAATTTAGGAAGACTAGCTGAGCAGCGAGTCCCAGGGTACTGGCTGGTTTTGTGTGTCAACTTGACACAAGCTGGAGTTATCACAGAGAAAGGAGCCTCCCTTGAGGAAATGCCTCCATGAGATCCAGCTGTAAGGCATTTTCTCAATTAGTTATCAAGGGTGGGAGGGCCCCTTGTGGGTGGTGCCATCCCTGGGGTGGTAGTCATGGGTTCTGTAAGAAAGCAAGCTGAGTAAGCCAGGGGAAGCAAGCCAGTAAGTAACATCCCTCCATGGCCTCTGCATCAACTCTCCTGCTTCCTGACTTGCTTGAGTTCCAGTCCTGACTTCCTTTGATGATGAAGAGCAATGTGGAAGTGTAAGCTGAATAAATTCTTTCCTCCCCAACTTGCTTCTTGGTCATGATGTTTTGTGCAGGAATAGAAACCCTGACTAAGACACCCAGGGAACCCCTTCCCTCTATTTCCTTGGTGCTGGAATTACATGAGTGAATCTATCACCATGGCTGAGGTTCTCTACAAGACTACTGGGGATCCTGACCTGGGCCTCATGTTTGTGTACCAAGTATTTTATTTATTGACCATTTTCCCATTCCCTGGAATTCCCCTCTAATAACAGCGATTGGTCCAGGAAAGGGCTCTTAAGTAATGGGGTTATTAGGTCAGTGGCCCAGAAAACGGCTCGGGGTGGAACTGTATTCCCTGCTGTGTTCCACATCATATGGCAACAGTGCAAGATGCCCAAAGACAAGAACGCTGGGATGTCTAGGGCTCCAGACAGACCCTAGAATTTTAAGTTCCATGCTGCTTCAGAATATTTCTCTGGCCTTCCTTAATGTTGTGTGTTCTACAATATTTACAGATATCTAACTATGTCTCCCCCTTGCAACTTGAGTGAGGCAAATGACCACAGATTTTAATTGCAAATAGTTACATTTGTGACCCTTGGGTCAAAAAATGATGGGCTTAGTGAGTCTTGTTGGCACATGCCTATGATCTCAGCTCTGAGGCAGTCATGTCACTGTGAGTTCAAGACCACCTAGGACATACAGCAAAGCTCTGTCTCCAAAAGGAGAGGACTCTTTCCCACGCTGATGAGTCAGTTCTTACTACATCTGCAAACTTTCATTAGCATGGTATAAAATCTGAGCTAAGACTCAGGGCCTTCTACGCTCCTTTTTAGATGACAGGATCCTCCTTCACTACTATCCAGCATGGTCTGGTAATTTGATATTAGCAGATCTGTGTGCTTGAAGAAGATAAAGCCAGGCTGGAGAGATGGCTCAGTGGTTAAGAGCACTGTCTGCTCTTCCAGAGGTCCTGAGTTCAATTCCCAGCAACCACATGGTGGCTCACGACCATCTGTGATGGGATCCAGTGCCCTCTTCTGGCCTGCAGGCATACATGCAGGCAGAACACTGTATATATAATAAATAAATCTTAAAAAAAAAAAATACAAAGCCCTCTATGTTAATCAAGTTAACAGGTTTCTTGTCCTCCTCCGCCACAGGCAAACTCAAGTGTGCCCACTAGACAACTCAGCTCTGAAACATCTAGGACGGACTCAGGGGAAGAGCTCAGGAAACAATTCTCTTGATTGGTACCTGTAAGATTCTGCCTTTCTTCGGACTTTGAAGTCATCTAACACTGACTCCTAGGTACTTGTCGGGTCCTCCTGTCACTGGGGTCTCTCACTTGCGGTTTGAGGACATAGGCAGTACTTATCCGTGGGCCACACTGGACTCTCACCCATCCTGGGGTTGTGGGGTTATAGAGTCTATAATTAGACCTTCAGTGTCTCTCTACTAAGGTCTCAGCACTCTGGGAGGCTACTGTAGGCAGAATCTAAGAGAATAGTTCTCAGGCTCCCTCCCCTTCCTGGTCTACCAGGACTTGTTATTTCCCCCGAAGTCACTGCTGATTCCAGGAGCTTCCTGGGTAAGCTTACTGACTCTTAGATTCATTAGGTATGAGACAGACCCAAACACCCGATCTCTCCTTGGATCATGTTTCTCTGGCTTTCAGGTGGCGAAGAGCATTGTAACACCTCCTTCCTAGGGTCTATGACATCAAACTGTCCTCTCCAGTGGAAGCTTCTCCTTGAGGTTGCAATGTTCTCTTCATGGTGGCCTTGAACTGAGATCAGTTTAATGCACTGAAGCTATTAGTATCTTTATACTGGAAGGTGACAAACATCCCTGTCCCCTTCCACTGGGTCACTTTGGTTCTTATATGGGTTTGTTCATTTCTTCCAAGCAATGCATGAACCCAAGTAAGTAGATCATCCCAAGATCAAGGTCAGTTCAAGGGGTTACATCATCTTATGAGCTGTCTAGCCTCAAATAGGCTGTGATTGCCTCATACAACACATGCCATACGCTGGGATGTGGTGGTGCTCCCTACGCTACATTCCTGATCCAGATGTCATGAGATGATTTGAAGTCCCCTGGAATCACTGCACCTACGAGCTGGCCTGTGTTTCCAAAGGTCATTTAAATATCTGTATCACTTAAGGAAAAAAAAGTTAGTGCGTCTATACCAGCGTTTCTCAACCTAATGTTGTGGCCCTTTGATACAGTACCCCATGTTGTGGATATCCCCAAACATAAAATTACTGATTTTTGCTACTTCATAATGATAATTTTGCTACTGTTACTAACTGTAATGTAAATATCTGTGTTTTGCAATGGCCTTAGGCAACCTCTGTGGAAGGGTTACTCCACCCCCCCCCACCTATAGTTTGAGAATCTCTGATATATGGACTAATCATAATACACAGTCATACACACACACATACACACATACACACACATACACACATACTCACACATACACACACACATACATACACACATACATACACACACATACACACACATACACACATACACACACACACACACTCACACATGCACACACACATACACACACATACACACACACATACACACATACTCACACATACACACACACATACACACACATACTCACACATACACACACATATACACACACATACACACATACACACACATACTCACACATACACATACACATACATACAC
>NW_021621071.1:7367726-7453669 GCF_004785775.1 Grammomys surdaster
CACACACATACACACACACATACATACACACATACATACACACACATACACACACATACACACATACATACACACATACATACACACATACACACACATACACACACACATACTCACACACATACACACACATACATACACATGCACACACACACATACACACACATACACACACATATACACACACACACATACTCACACACATACACACACATATACATACACATGCACACACACATACACACACATACACATGCATACAGAAACACATACACACATACATACATATGTACACACACATAAACACACACACACACACACACACACAGATACTTCCCCCTGGGAAAGAATAGGATTTTGCCAGCTTGGTCTCCTCTTTCTTTGGCAGAGAGCATGACAGAAAAACTGACTAAAGTATGCTATTCGCCTTCCAGATTGTTTTTGGCAGGTAATCCTGTCTTTACTGGATGGAACATGGCAGCAATGTGAAATTTCCAGCTTTGAAAGACTCAAGGTCAGAAACCTAGGAGCAAGCCTGAAGTTTCCAGATGGAGTTTGGCTCTGTCGAAGGTTTTAAAAATATCAAAGATGACAGAGCCCTGAGTTGAGAGACTTGCCTGGCTTCCCTGATTAGGAGCAGCTTCTGTGGTACTTGGTGCCCTTTCGACTCCCTCACCATTAGCCGTGGGTACATTTCCCCACCCTGAGCTGAATCTGCAGAGAGTTTGAAAATCTAAAGTAATTCCACTTTCTGACGTTTCTACCTTCCACCCCAGCCTCCCTAAAACCCGAATTCCACATGTTGTTTCACCATGATGAGTTCTGTGCCTTAGCATTTCTCACAGGGTACCTTTTACCAAGAGCCTCCTCCATCCTTCTAACCCAGAAGCAAACCCTCGAACCTTTTGAGAAGGAGTTTCAAGCTGTGCTCTCCCTTCCCCGTGCTCCTGTGACATTCAATGCTTAACTTGTGCTGTCTTATCACATAGCATTGTGTTTATGGTCCAGCTATCTGGGCTCCTCGGGACAGAAACAAGATCTCATTTTCCAGTGCCACCAGGGGTCTAACGGCGCCTGCTGAGTCGTCTAATAGCGTAATAGGTAATGATTGTTGATATCACATAACTTATTTAACTTTTCTGATACAGTAGCTAGCTTTGCATGGGTGCATGCTGAGAATGAAGATACAGTTCCTCAGGAGAATAGAATAGGAAGCTAATCTTAATCAGGTGACAAAGAGTCAAATGACTCGGAAGCTCAATCTGTTCTGAGTGCGCCTTTGTTGTAGAACATGGGCTTGGGCCTTGATCTATAATTCCAACTCATCACCTGGTCTGCCCTTGTATCCAGGTTACAGTGTGATAACATGTTATTCTGAGGACCAAAAAGTGAAGCTCTTCCCTATCTGGGGAAGACTGTTCCCTGATTATTATTATTATTCCTCCTCCTCCTTTTCCTCTTCCTCTTCCTTCTCTTCTCCCTTCTCCCCCTTCTCCTCCTCCTCCCCTTCTCCTTCCTCTCCTCCTCGTTTTCCTCTTCTCCTTCCCCTCCTCTTCCTCCTCCTTCTTTAAATCTTTTATTTATTTTATTCTTATATATATGGGTGTTTTAGATGTACATGCGCCACCTGTATACCTGGTGTCTTTGGAGGCCAGAGAGGGCATCAGATCTGAGTTGAAGTTATGAGCTATGGGTTCTAGGAATGAAACCTGGGTCCTTTGGAAGACTGACTAGTGCTCTTAACTGGTGAGCCATCTTCCTGGCCACACCCCCATTCTTTTGACTGCAATGCATGAAGATTTCAAGCTATCAAGAAGTCAGTCAAGACCCTAGCCTTGGTCTCTAGGTTGCATGTCCTTATATAGAAGCCAAAGCTGGGACACTGCAGTTTCTGATGCCCTGTGACCTGCCGGTGCTGGGACTGTCTCCTATGTAGCTCAGACTGCAAGGGAAGGGACTGTAACTGTGGTCATACAGTTATAATATACTGTAAACCTCAGGTGATACAGAGGATGGAGCAAGGAGCTGGGTCATGGATGGAAGAAATGAAACCAGAGGCTCCCAGATGACTACAATATGTCTAGAATATGAAACAAGACCAGCCAGGACAGTCAACACTCACTTGAGGTATCTTCTGCTTCCTATCAGCCACATTTAATGTGAGCTCAAACTGTCTTTCAGGTCTGACTGGAAACTCTTCAGGGAGAAAAAAAAAAGTGTTTCTAAAATACTCATGCCCCTAATTGCACCTGGAGCATAATATTAGTGGTACCCAATTTCATTCCTGTCAATGTTTGATTCTCTTTCTAAGGAGCAGAATCTAAGTCCCGAACTTTGAATCTGAATAATCATGTGACTACTTTGTCCCGAGAGAAAGGCGGAAGTGTTGTGCCATTGTTACTTCTGGGATATCACGAAGGGCCATACAACATCCCCTTTTAGATCTTTGAACCCTAAGCTCAGAATCTGGGTTGGAGCAGGGTGTGAACTGAATGCATCTTCCCCAAAATCATAAAAGCAGAATCGATGATGCTATTTTGGAGGAAGGAGGGCCTTCGGGAGGTAATTAAGTCCTTACGGTGGAGATTTAATGAATGGAATGTGTGCCCCCCTAAAAGAGACCCTAGAAAGATCCCACGAACCCTTGTGCGCCATGTGAAGTTGTGGGGAGAAGATGACCGTCTGTGACCAAGGAAGAAACTCTGTGCCCCGACTTCTTAGCCCTAACACTGTGAGAAATAACACTTCCGTTGTTCTGAGCTAGTCAACCCGTGACAGTTTGCTGTAACAGCCCACATGGACTAGGACTGACCATAAACAGAACCACAACTACCTCGATTTGGGGTAACAGTGACTACCATTGGCTAGATGCGTGGGTTCCGCAGTTAATCGCTCAGTTACCACTCTTCATCCGTAAAGAGGAGACAAGCAACCAACCACCTGTCTAGAGACGATGCAGTTCTGCATATAAAACAACTGAGTAGCGAGCAATTTAACGTTTCTGAATCCACTCCCTCCCCTTGTCTCTACCATTGCGTTTTTCTTAAGTTTCCTACCAAGAGCAAATGGATATCTTAAATAGTACCGCAATCCTCGTTGTGTAAATTTTTGTCCTGGCAATCGAGGAGCCGGGAAAGAAAGAAAAATAAAAATGAAATTAGAAAGAAGCAAGGCAGGACTGGCACATGAAAAGTCCTTTTCGCTCCCAGAGCACACTACTCTCGGGAGCCTAGAGCTTCTCACTTATTAACTTGGGATGGAGAATTGGCAGGAAATATTCATTACGGTGATTTGTGTCTGTGGACAGACAGCGGAGAACCGGAGCTCCGACTCAGACAGTTCGGAATATTCGCGGCAGGATGAAACGGAACGAGGCGTGGCCGACATGCTGATTTCCACGGGCCCCTTGCAAGCCAGTTGTTCCAGGGTCACATCCAGAATGCAGGCAGCTTTGGGGATTTGAGCTAAGAGACTGGCTGGAACAGCTGGGAGCCTGACAAGGCTTTGATAGGTTTCGGAATCCTGTCTTCCCATTGTACAAGACAAAGAAGCATCCCCACCCCCACCTCCCACCCCCAACCTCAACATCTAGGGGCTCTAACCTCTCTAAAAGGAGACACACTTGTATAATTATAGAAGATTAAAGTTTTTAGAAAGAATTTACAGGTCTAAGAGAATGATTTAGCTGGAAAGACGAACCTACAAGATCTGAGTGAGATTCACCCAGATCCTCCAGACAACTATTTGAAGCAAGGTCTGGATATTTTAATATGGTCCCATATCCCAGAGGTAAACTGAGTCACACGTGAGCTCAGATGCAAGGCCCATCTGAACAAAAACCTATGCTATTAACTATTCCTTCATGGTTAAAACAGCCCGGAGTTTCCACAGAGCAGACTTAAGAGAGCAATGGGAAAGGTATCTGTGGTTTGGCAGCAACACAGGGTGCACAAATATCTCCACAAAAAGGGAAGGTTTTCAAAGTGTTTAATAACTGGTATTGAACCTAAGCTTGCCAGGCAGAGTTGACACATAGCACTGTGCCTGCCAATCACTGGAGCCAGATCATCCCACCGGGATAGGTCTCTGCCGACTTTAATTCCAGCACTCTGGAGGCACAGGTGGGCAGACCTCTGCAACTTTGAGATGAGCCTGGTCTACATAGTGATGACTAAACTGTGAGACCCTGTCTTTTTTTTTTAAAAGTAAATAAAAATTAAGCCTGTATTAAGGAAATATTATTTAAGTTGTTCTTATTAAGTTATTCATAAAAGCAATTTTGCTTAAAAACAACAAAATTGGACTGGGCAGTGGTGATGTGTGCCGTCAGTCCCAGCACTCGGGAGGCAGAGGCAGGCAGATCTCAGTGAGTTTACAAAGAGAGTCCCAGTACTGCCCGAACTGCATAGAAAAACACTGTCAAAAACAACACAACAACAACAAAACTAAAACCATTGCTTTAATAGCCTTTTATTGAGTCTAGAAAAAGTTTTCCACGGATATTACTGTGAGTCAAATATCTATATCTGTTAGGTTTAACTCCACTTAGAACCAGTGACTGACAAATACCAAAAAACCCGAAGAACTGTAGTTTTATTTTACGCTTTAATTAATTAGTTATTAACTAGTGTGCATGCGTGTTTAGCCTGCATGCATGTCTGTGCACCACATTCGTGCATGCCCAGTGCCCTCAGAAGCCAGAAAAAGGGCATCAGCTCCCCTGGAACTGGAGTTATAGATGACTGTGAGGCATCATGTGGGTGCTGGGAATAGAACCTGGGTCCTCTGCAAGAGCAGCCAGTGTTCTCAACTGCTGTGCCATCTCTCCAGCCCTAACTGCAGCTTTAAACAGATATAGAAACTAGAGGATAGATGGAATCATTATTATATTTTAGAAAGAGCAAACATTCATTAGTTTCTCATTTTTAAAGGAATATCTCTTCCATAGGAAAACTTGAAAAACTGGGGAAAGGGTTAGGAATCCTATAGTCCATAAATAATCAGTGCGAACAGCCTGGGGAGATTAGCTCAGACCATATAGCACTCGCCATGCTAGTGCAAGGGCCTGGGCTTTCCCCTATAACCCACATAAAAAGGCCCAATGTGGTAGTGCATACTGCTAGTGCTAGCAGTGGGAAGGTCAGAGACAGCTGGATTCTTGGGGCTCACTGGCCAGCTAGCCTACCTGACTTGTTAGAAGTCAGTCTGCTAAGAGACCCTGTCTCCAAACCCAAACCAAGATAACAGAGGAAAGGTGGGTGACACTGGAGATGTCTGTGAGTCTTTGTTGTTTTCTGGGGGGATTTGTTGGTGCTGTTTTGTACCACAGGTCTTGCTTTCCAGGTATCTCAACACCCCTAACTTAACCTTGGAGTTTACACAGGCAAGAGGGAGAGAAGGTCCCGAAAGAGAGCAAATGTGACTGAGAAGACAAAAATTTAAAAAAGAAAAGAAAGAAAAAGAGGGTTGGAGAGATGGCTCAGTAGTTAGGAGCATTGGCTGCTTTTCCAGAGATCCTGAGTTCAATTCCCAGCAACCACATGGTGGCTCACGACCATCTGTAATGGGATCCATGGCCTCTTCTGGTGTGTCTGAAGACAGCTACAGTGTACTCAAATACATAAAATCAACCAATCAATCAATATTAAAAAAAAGCATCCACTCCTGTCTCCTTCTCGAGTAGGGTGACTGTTTCTCTCCACTGGAAGCCACAACCCTTGTCAACAGCTCGTGTCCATGAGCTCTCTGGGTCTGGCTTCTGGCAAGCAGGCACATTCTCCCTTTGTCCCATCAGACTTGGCAGGGGCAGGGGTGGTCCTGTCCTGATGTTACCAATTCTAGGGCACAGCACCACCCCATGATCTCTCTATTTTCTTGGTAAACTCTGCCCCAGGCATCCAATTTGAGGGGGCCTCTGTTCCCTGCCAAGATTCTGGGTGCTAGAATGATCAAAACCATATGTTCCTCTTCCAAGACTTTCTTCATCTTTGGAACTGGGCTATTGCCTGAGTGTCCTCAGCGGGGCTGTTTGGGGCTAATAAATGTATAAATAAGTTATCTCCAGTTCCAGTGAGTGGTTATTTCTAATGCCACTGCTGCTGTTGGTGGTGGTGACACAGACAGTAACTTGTCAGGTCCCATTCAGAGCCTGGGCCAGATGCTCTTCAAAATTGGGCTTTGTCCTCAGAACAAATCAGTGAAGTGTTTTTATTTCCATCTGTGTTTAAAACCATTTGATGCTGAAGTTACTGAGAAATCAGACTTTTGCCCCCGTGTCACCCAACTGAGGTATGCCTAGCCATTGTTACTGCCTTAGAGCCTTGATTCAAATGACCCCTATCATTAGGCCTCTCCTGGATAACTCCATTGTATTAACTACAACTAATTCATTGCAATGGGCTCTGCCCATCATGACAGTGGAGGCAGGGTGAAAGGGCTCAAATCACGGCAGCCAGAGCGTGTGGCAGAAGCTGTTCACATCATGGTGGGCCAGGAAGACAGGCTGGTAACTTGAATAGGCCCGTACATCGTAATCTACTTCCTGGAGGTGGGCCCTACCTCCTACAGGTTTCAGAGCCTGGTGAAGAAGCACTCTAAACATGAACGTGCAGGGGACACCTCAGATTCAAAGCATCGTGTCCCCAATTTTAACATTCCACGCCCTGCCTGCCTCTCTGCCTTCCTTTATCTCCAGAGTGTGTCATTATATAACACTTGATGATTTGTTTTGTTTTTTTTTCAATCTCTTGATATCCATCTCCATCTCCTCGGAGTGAGTTCCAGGAGGAAAGAGATCATTGTTTTATTTATTGCTTGATCCCAGCACTCTGACACAATGCTGGGCTTACGGGAGGTCCTTTAATAAAGCTTGGGAATGAAGGATGAATGGGAAAGTTTTTATTCAGAGCCAGCTCTGTCGTGTCTGCAGGTCTTTGTGTTTCTACACCACCATCTTCCTCAGCAAGTTACAATCCAGGTGAACAGATAGTAGTCCCACAGAGGAAGGACAATCACGTCTTTTTTTAATCTACCAGACTCTGCCATTACGCAACAGGCTATGACTGTAACGCTGAGAGAGCTAACAAAAGAAAACAAACAGTGCTCATATTTTTTTGTTTTTCAAAAATACATTTACTGTCAAGACACCCAGACATACCGTAAGAGTGTGTAGGCTCCGGCTGCCGTGAGGCACCATTTGGAATGCCAGAGAGAAAAATATGGAGCAAGAGATGGTGGTGCAGAGAGAAGCCACCCACTGTCCACCGGGTGCGGGTGCTCCCTGGATGAATGGGCGCTTTCTTCAGGATCCTGGACACAGATGACATCCAGGCTGAGCAAGCAAGGCTAACTGGGGAGCCTAGGTGCGGAAGCCAAAGATGTTCTGGAACCGAATTCTGAAACATCTCCTTTTTCTTGCTCTGAGGGAGCCTGCTGATGCATTTTCCAAAGCATGTGCTCAGGAAATGCAGAAAGAAGTTAGGCTCGACTATGGAGATACAGGGAGCTAACATCAGCAGGTGACTGGAACGAGGGCTGTGGCCTCAGACACGCACAATGTCTCAGTCCGTTCTTGCCACTATAGTAGTATGCCACAGGCTGGTGATTTATATAATGGAAATAAATTTATTTCTTACAGTTAGGGAGACTGCGAAATCCAATTTCAAGGTGTCAGCTTTTGGTGAGACTTTCTTGTATCATCCCGTGTGGACGGTGGAAGACAAAGAGCAGGAGAGTACCAGGAAGCTCTTACTTTTATATCAAACTCACTCCAAAGAGTTTTTATCAGCATAGGTCCATTTACTAGGAATCTAAACAGCTCTTTTTTTTTTTTTTCGAGACAGGGTTTCTCTGTGTAGCCCTGGCTGTCCTGGAACTCACTCTGTAGACCAGGCTGGCCTCGAACTCAGAAATCCGCCTGCCTCTGCCTCCCAAATACTGGGATTAAAGGCATGAGCCACCATTGCCTGGCTTCTAAACAGCTCGTAAAGGACCTCCCCACTTAACACAGTTGCATCAAGGAACACGTTTCCCTCACAGTACATAGGGGTATCTGCCTACCCCACCACTCACCTTGACTTTGGGCAGGCTACTTAACCTTTCTCTATTTCCTTGATTATATTTTTGGTAGGAATAGTACCTTCTTCGTGGTTGTGATCCCTGTCTCGCAAGAGGTACCCGAAAAATAAGAACTCAGGATGGCCGTTATGCCTTATGACCGAACTTGAATGGAATGCCCTGCCACCTTGAAGTTCACTTTTCTCCAGTATCAGATTACTTCTCCTTCCTGGAAGGAATGAGTTTATTTTCTTTATTTTAAAATATTTTTATTAATATATTAATATATATGAATGTGAATTTGATACATCGTACTTTGGTCACAGTCCATCCACACACACCCCATTTCCAATATCCACCCATCTCTCTTAATATCCATGTTTAACTGGAATACTTCCTTTTTAAAAAATACCCACTGAGCTGAATTTGTGCTGACTATATATATTCTTGGGTGTGTGGCCATCTACTGGAGTGTAGCCAAGCTACCAGGTCACGACATTAAAGAGAACCATCAGCCAGGGATGGGACTTCTTGTCTACCTCCCACCGCTAAGCTGGAATTTTGTCTGACTTGATCTTGTACAGGTGCGCTGGATAGTTTATGACAACTTGACACAAGCTGAAGTCTTCTGAAAGGAGGGAGCCTCAATTGAGGAAATGCCTCCATGAGATCCAGCCGTAAAGTATTTTCTCAATTAGTGATCACTGGGCTAGGGCCCAGTCCATTGTGGGTGGGGCCATCCCTGGGCTGGTGGTCCTGGGTTCTGCTGGGAATTTTTGTTTTGTTTTGTTTTTTTGTTTTTCGAGACAGGGTTTCTCTGTGTAGCTCTGGCTGTCCTGGAGCTCACTCTGTAGACCAGGCTGGCCTCGAACTCAGAAATCCGCCTGCCTCTGCCTCCCAAGTGCTGGGATTAAAGGCGTGCGCCACCACCGCCCGGCTTGGTCCTGGGTTCTGAGCAAGTCATGAATAACAAGCCAGTGGGCAGCATTCCATGGCCTCTGCATCAGCTCCTGCCTCCAGGTTCCTTCCCTGCCTGCGTTCCTGTCCTGTCCTGTTTCACTTACCTAGAAGTGTGAGCTGCTTTGGTCATGGCGTTTTCGCCATAGAAAATGTTAAGACAACGGGCCTTGGCTTGTTATCACAACTCTGAGTTCCTATGTGCATCTGATCTGTTGAGTCTGGAAAACACTGTTTCTTTATAGTTATCGACCGTCTCTGGCTGTAACAATCCTCTTCCCTCTCTTCCACAATGATCCTGGAGCCCTGGGAGTGAGGTGCCTTGGCTGGGGGTAGGGGAGTGGGGGAGAGAGCGGGGAGGGGGCGGGGCGAGCTTTCAAGCATGGAAGACAGAACACAGGGACGTAAAGCAGGGCAGGGGAATAGGGCACTGGAAGGATGAGCTCTGGGGACGAAGCCATAGAGACTTGTCCTGACCTATCAGTGACATTAAGGAAACCCACAGAGTACCGGGATAGCCCACAATGAGAGAGGTTTTGAGTCTCAGCTTGGTCTTTGAAGGAGAAGCATCCCCTTCCCAAACACAGGAGGGTGGTCGCCCCACAGGCTGTGTCAACATTTGCGCCATGGTTTACATTTCTTAGAGAAGCCCTCCGGTCCTCAGTTTTGTATCACCGAGTGCAGATTCTACTCCTGCAGCGCAGTGGCACCGTTAGGAGACTGTGTGCGCACACAGCCTGCCAACTGCTTCTGGGAAAAGCATGGCATGGTGGCACTCAGAACTTGCAGCGCCCAGGAAGCCACTGTCCAGGTGAGTGCTCACCAGAAGCCCAGAATACAGGGATGTGAAGCCACTTAGATCCAGGAAAAGGAAGCCTGGCTTCCCCACGCCCACACCCGAAGTCTCTAAGGAAGTGGGAACTTGACAGCGCTTCGCTGCTGCCCCGGAATGCGCTCTTTGGAAACCCCTTATCACACATTTGGCTGTAAAGGATGCTTAGGTTAGAAAAGATTACCACAGTTGCTTACAACCTGATGCAAAGACCCCCGGGGAAAAAAAATCGATTCAGACCCACAGTTGCTAGGTTTGCCTGCCCTTCTGCAGCGGAGCCAACTCTGCTTTTACCTGTCTGGCGTGGGAAGGCGACTGCTCCAGACAAAACCAGCGAGGACGGTGAACAACCACATGAGAGACTGAAAAAAGCAAACATCTCTGTTTCGATTTACTGAAAAACCTTGCATATTGCTAAAGACGCTACCTTTAAATTTTGCGTTTTAAACTGTATAGTACTGTTGGTGCTAGGGGGAAGAAGGTAATATTGGGACTAGAGCAACTACAGGATAAAGAGGAAAAAAAAGAAGAAAAATAGGAACATTTCTCCGTGCTGTGGTGGGAGCTCTCCAGACTGACAGCGTGGTTCAGAGCTTTTGTGAGCTGCTTTCCACTTTGAACTACAACTTTTTTTTTTAAAGTATTTTTATTTATTTATTTATTTATTCACTTTACATCCGGATCAATAACCCCCTCGGTCTCCCCCGCCCAGTCCTCCTCCCCCAACCCCTGAACCCTTGGAGGTTCCCAGAGACTGAACCATCAACCAAAAAACATACACTGGCTGGACCTAGTCCGCCTCTCCTGCCCACTCCCCCACACACATATGTAGCAGATACACAGCTCGGTTTTCATGTAGCCCCCTCCCCCAGCAACTGAAGCAGGAACTGTCCCTAAAGCTGTTACCTGTCTGTGAATCCCAGTCTTATCTGGCCTCAGTGGGAGAGGATATGCCTATTCCTGCAGAACTGCAACTTTTAAAACTATTTTCCTTTTATTCAATATTCTAACTTATAAATCTTAATATTTAACTTGTACATCCAGGACGTTTCAGTAATCACTTCAGAATGTTCAAAAGTTAACTAATCTTTTAAGCCTTTAATATTGCATTTATAATGTTAATATGTTTGATTTGGAGACTTTCTCTCTGGTCATCAAACTTTATATTTAAAATTCTTATATATCTGTCCATTAAGGTTACACAATTAATAAGCTTAGGTTCTTTAGTGTCCAGTATTGCTTACAATTAAGGTAAAAATTATCTTATTCCTCTGAGACCTAAATCAATTAACTCTTTCTTACTTGTAACTTTAACTTGTTAGAAACCTTAAAATGCAAAATTCTTAAATACCACAGGTATATAACCTTCAAACAGATATTTTAAATTTAACTTAAAAGTATAAATATTTTAGAAGTTATATAGAAAATTACAAATATCTTCTTTTTAAAATTATTTCTCTCTCTCACTGTGTGTGTGTGTATATATGTGTGTGTGTGGTTGTGTATATGGTTATGTGTGTGTGTGGTTGTGTGTGTGTGGTTGTGTGTGTGTGGTTATGTGTATGTGTGGTTATGTGTGTGTGGTTATGTGTATGTGTGGTTATGTGTGTGTGGTTGTGTGTGTGTGGTTATGTGTGTGTGTGGTTATGTGTGTATGGTTATGTGTGTATGTGTGGTTGTGTGTGTGTGGTTATATGCCTCCCATGCATAGAGGACCCTGTGTAACAGTCCAGGAATCCTGTCCTCTGAAACTGGGGTTACAGTGGGCTGTGAACTGCTATGTGGGTACAGGGAATTGAACCTGGGTCCTCTGGAGGAGTGGCCAGTGCTCTTAACCATAGTGGCTCACAATCATCCATAACTCTGGATCCCAAGTTCCAGGAATCCTGCAGTTTCTTCTAACTCAGTGGTTCTCAACCTGTGTATGGGTCATGACCCTTTTGTGGGGGGTCAAATGACTCTTTCACAGGGGTCACCTAAGACCATTGGAAAACACAGATATTTACATTATGACACACAACAGTAGCAAAATTACAGTTATGAAGTAGCAGCGAAAATAATGTTATGGTTGGGAGTCAGAACAATATAAGGAACTGTATTAATAGGGTTGCTGCATCAGGAAGGTTGAGAACCATTGATCTAACTTTCTCAGGTATATACATGGTGTACATACAAACATACAGGCAAAACACCCAGAATTGACAAAATTAAATAAATAAGCCTTAAAAAATTTTAATCATAGCTGGGCATGGTGGCTCATGTCTTTAATCTCAGCACTTGGGAGGCAGAGGTAGGTGGATCTCTGAGTTTGAGGCCAGCCTGGTCTACAGAGTGAGTCCAGGACAGCCAGGGCTACATGGAGAAACTCCATCTCAGACAAAAAAAGAAAAAGTAGTTAAGTAATTATTTCCTGCCTTGCTGTGTCTTACTTACAATATAAATGCTGTTTTATTTCATTCTATTCATATATTTTATCTAATTGTCACAAAGAAAATCATGGTGATTAAAATCTATATATAAAACATTACTTACTGGGTTGACAAAAATGAAATGGAAAGCCATTTCATAGAAACAGTAAAATTAAATAAATTTATAGGGATGCCCTGAGCCTATAGAATTGAAAGCCTCAGGCACATACCTTAGGGTTTCATTGCTGTCAAGAAACACCAAGACCAAAGCAACTTTTACAAAGAACAACATTTGATTGGGGCTGGCTTACAGGTTCAGAGGTTCAGTCCATTATCATCACAGCAGGAAGCATGGCAGCATCCAGGTAGATGTGGTGCTGGAGAAGAAGCTGAGAGTTCTACATTTTGATCCAGAGGCAACCAGGAGGGGATTCTCTTCTGCAGGCAGCCGGGAGGAGGGACTCTTCTGCAGTGGGCAGAGCCTGAGCAAAGAAGCCTCAAAGCCCGCCTACACAGTGACACACTTCCTCCAACAAGGCCACACCTCCTAATAGTGCCGCTTCCCATGGGCCAAGCATATTCAAATCACCACAGTACATAACATAGCCACAGATGAAGGAAGTCACTAAAGCATCCGCTAAAACCAGCGTTGTTTAAACCAGGGCGGGTCATCTGCAGGGCTGTAAACAGAGAACTAATTGGCAAAGGCAAGCACGGTTTAACTCAGGATCTCCATCAATTACCAGGAACCCCGTTTTGTCAACACTGCTAAATATTTAGCCACATAAATTACAGCCCTGTCACCTGAGCCGGATGAAATCCAAACAGGAAAGTCCTCTCGGCTGTTATTAGAAAACTCCAGAGTCACTATTTAGAGTACAGAACATTCTGTGCTCCCGGCGGCTGGCTTTATTAGAATGTCCACATTGTGTGTCTTTAATTCGCCCCTTGATTTTACTTCCTCGATTTTTTTTCTTTAGTATATTAGTTACTGTTCTTATAAAAAAGTAATGAGCAACTTAACTCAGTGTTGGAAGTTTAACTCAGCATCATGTCATAGAACACCCCAATGTGGGTTGAGTGGGGGTTGGACTCTCCCCAGCACTGTTATTTGGGGACCCAAGTTTCTTACATTAGTGTCCTCCACGGAATCCTCTGTGTCTGCAGTAGATGGCGTAAAGAGATAAACAGAGACCTCTAGAGGGGGGTCAGGAGGAGGGACACACCCTTACCTGGTCTTCCTGACCTCTGCCTGTTCCACATTGGCCAGAGCTGAGGTATATGTCCCTGTCTACTCAATAGAATGTTTACTGGACCAAGAGAAAGAACTTGACGAGCTCTCATGCATCTCTGTATTACATCCCAACTCTAATTTAATATCCAGTGCTTTCTTCAACAATTAACTAGATAAACACAATTATCAAAATACGAACTGCTCTCATCGATGAAAGACCAGTGTAAAGGTCAACTTGACACAAGCTAGCATCATTAGAGAGGAAGGAGCCTCCCTCGAGGAAATGCCTCCATGAGATACAGCTATAAGGCATCTTCACAATTACTCATCAGTGGGAGAGGGCTTAACCCTTAGTGGGCGGTACCACCCCTGGGCTGGTGGTCCCGGATTCTATAAGAACAAGGAAGCCAGGAGAAGCAAGATGGTAAGCAGCATCCTTCCATGACCTCTGTATCAGCTTCTTCCTCCAGGTGCCTGCCTTGTTTGAGTTCCTGTCCTGACTTCTTTCAGTGATGAACAGTGCTGTGGAAGCATGAGCGGAATACTTTCCTCTCCCGGTTTCTTTTTGGTCGTGGTGTTTCACTGTAGCCATAGAAACCCTAACTAAGGCAACCGCTATAGTCTTATCAAATATGAAGGTCACGGCAGAGTGGGATGGGAAAGTCATACTGCTCACACACTCATTCACTTAACTTCCGATAGAGCATGTTTCGACGTTTTATGATAGCAATACCCATAACCTAAAGCCCCAAAAGAGATACTTGTTCACCAGAACTACTTGGGGGGTGGGGGTCGGAATACCTCCTTTGACAGAGACGGGGATCTCCAAGGAGACCTTGGAAGGAAAATGTTTTGGCGTAAACGTGTTTATTTTTAGGTGTCACTGTAATGTGAGAAAGTTATGAAAGACATAGGTCTGAGGACAGCAGTACATGGGATTGGGACCATGATGCTTTATAAACCAGCATGGACCCCTTGACCATGTTATCATTTATACACTTTATTTATTTATCTGTAAAATGGCGATGACCAAGACGTTGTGTCAGAGCAGTAGAGAGAATGGCAATGTTCTTATGTCACTAGAACTGACGGCTTGTGGTGTTAGTTCAACGCATCATCCTGGGCACAGGCTAAGTCCTCAGTGTTACTCAGCTTCATAATACTCTAACAATAATTATAATTATCCTATCCACAAAAAGATATCCAGCTCGAGGCCAGCCTGGTTTACAGAGTGAGTTCTAGGACAGCCAGGGCTACACAGAGAAACCCTGTCTGGAAAAACCAAAAGAAAAAAAAAAAGGTATCTATCTCTCAGATAATGTTCAACACTTGTAACAAGAAGGGATATTCCCAAGACCCACAAGGAAGCCTGAGTTTCAGAGTAATGCCATCTATGAGGTTGTCTGGGGACCACTTGGTCTACAGATGCCTTGTGGGATAAATGCAAAAGTTGAGAGTAGGTCTTTAAGAAATTCTCTGCTAGTTCTGACATCCGTGTATCAGCTCATTAAGCAGGGCGTGGTCCCTTAGGGTGTGAGCTGAAATAAACTGTCAGCCCATTGGAGTGTGAATGGGATGGTGACCCCTGTGTGATGCAGGTTCCCTACTGTTCTGGAGAGTGGGATAACCTTTCAACACAAGGGTGTGTGTGTGTGTGTGTGTGTGTGTGTGTGTGTGTGTTCCTGCATGTGCATGTGAAGGCCATGTGAAGGCCAGAAGTTGACACTGGGTGTCCTCCCAAATTGCTCTTTGTTTCATTGTTTGAGACAGGGTCTCCCACTTGTGTGAAACTTACTGTATTGGCTAGCCTGGGGAGGAGGCAACCAGCATGTCTCCATCCCTGTGTCACAGGGTTACAGAGGCAGACGTGTCCTACCATGTTTGGTTTTTTTCTTTACATGAGTGACTGAGATTCAAACTCGGATTCTTAGGCCCACACTGCAGGCACTTTACTGACAGACTGTCACCCCAACTTCTAACAGGTGAAATTTTATGTCCAGTCAGCTAAAAACCAAGAGCAAACAAAAGGTAAGTGACAGAGAAGTCTTTGTGGGGGAGCATGGGGAGGTATAAGTACTCAAAAGCATGTCTTTATTTTTAAGACGATTTTTTTTTAATCTGTTCATGTTATCATCAGGGCCAGTTTTAAAAATTAGTTTGGCGCAAGAGCCAAACTGAGGAAATAAGGTTTATATAGTTTCGTTTTAATTCCGACTCACTCTAGAAACAAGGTTTGTGATGTCTGCTTCACACACGTCAAATGTGTCATTTGACACATTTCAAAATGTGTCAGTCAGAGGAACCCAAGCGGAAGTTTACTTGGAAGAAACCAAAAGCATTCATCTCGTACCCAATTCAATGCGGAAGGAAGAAACTGCCGAGCCTATACGTGCTGCTTTGCTTTGGAAAGGCATAAACTCAAATGACATCAATTTTACCTCACATTTTGCATAAAAATTTAAAATGCATAAACCATCAGCCTGTGCATTTCTGCAAACAGTATCCTGCAGTTAAACAAAATCACCAAAACATAAGCAGTGTTTGCATCCCAAATATATTTTAAAAAGTCAAAAGAATTTTTTGGGGAAAAAAAAGAGTATTAGGTTAAACCCCTACAGAAGCAGATGCTAACTGCTTTACATCAACATGCATTTCCAAGCCTCTCTGCAGTAGTGCCCAAGGCAGTAAAGATTCAGTGTTCATACCACCGCTAAGGCGTGGATGCAAAACCATGCCAGAGATGTTGGTTTAAAAATGGTGGGAGAGGTCCTTCAACCGCCATTTTCCAGTGACGGTTAATGGGTATCAGCTAATGACACGGAGACAAAATCTCAGAAAGTAAATCTGACAAAGCATTGTTATTGCGACTACATGACTGCACAGGTGTTCCTGCAACCAACCTTGTACTTACGCTTTAAATACGATTGCCGTGGGAAGGAGGAATTCTTTCATCTTCTTAGCCAATAAATACATCTGTGAACTATATAAAACCAGAAAGGATTATGTTGTCCATAAATGTGTCTGGCGTTTGGGATTTTTTTTTTTTAAATGTAGGATTGTATTCTGAAGGCACAGCTGCAGTTACTGGAATACATTCTGGGTTAGTTAGCCAGAGTAAGGACTTTGTGCCAAGGAGGTGTAAATCAACAAACCACTTCCTTCATTAAGAGAGACGTCCGCGGAATATTGAAATTCATGGATCTGAGATTCCACAGAGAGAGCGTGTAAACACCACCATAATTTCAGAGAGCCAGTTGTTGGAGCTGGTTGTTGGTGAAAGGATTTAAAAAGAATATTGTTCCATATTCTGTATAAAAAATTAAAAAGCGACTACCCGGCTTGCTAGGATTATGGCCTCTTCCATTCTCGAATGTTGCTGGCTTTCCTACCAAGCATGGAAACCATCCACGTGTACAGCACTCCCTACGAGTGGCATATTATCAGCTCAGAGAAAATCGGAGAATTATCAGGTCAGTGTGTTTGTCACGGGAAGTCCCTCAAACACTGATGGAACTGACCTTCAGTGTGCGGGCATAATTTTTTTATTAATTATTAATTATTAATTATGACCCTAGAACTATCAAAAGTTATTGGTGGTAGAAGCCACTGTCTGTGGCCCTTCATAAAATTTTCCTTCTTTTATGTTGACCTGACTACATTTATTGAAATGCAAGTTTATATGTCACGCTCTAATAGTAAATGGATTAATGTTAAAAACATAGATTTTGTACATTTTGCTTTCATTTCACTTTTTTTATTTTCTGAGACAGGGTCTCATGTAGCTTAGGCTAGCCTAGAATTCCCTATGTAGCAGAGGATGACCTTGAACTTCTGATCTTCCTGCCTCTACCTCCCACAGACTGGGATTAAAGGCATCGAACATCCAGTCCTGTGTATGGGGATTGAATCCAGAGCCTTGAATGTGGTACAAAAGCACTCTACAGCTGAACTAACTGCGACCCCAGGTCTTGTTTCAATTTTGAGAATTTATGTTTATTATCCTAAAAGAACCACTGGTCTCTAACAGACTGAAATTCACAAAAGGAGAAAAATTCTTAAGACATGTTTGAAAAAATGCTACTTCAGGGGGTGACGCCTGATTGATCCAAAGGGTCCATAAGCCCGAAGAGACGAGGTTATCGAGAACCCAGGCACTCACTTCACACCAAGGCAAATGAGAAACGTTTAATCCCCATAACTCAGATGGGGAAAGGAGAAAACTGACTCCCACATGCTGACCTCTGACCTCCATACATGTACCATCCAGTGTGCGATCTCCCCTCCCCATCCCACCCACCCCCAATCCCAGACCCAAAGGCCCAGTGCCTGGTTCCTGGGTCCAAGCAAACGTCTCTCCTTGATCGTGGTGTCCACCCTCTCCTGAGGGTGGACAGTGCTACCAGCATCTGAAACCTAAAATGCAGGTTGTTTATCAGGACAAGGGTGGACCTTGAGTGCAGGTTGTATGTGCCCAAAACTTCTCAGAGTTCGAGTAGCCTGGGGGGTAGAAGGCAGCTCCCACAGTAGAGAATTCCAGTGCTCTAAATCAAAACGATCTATTTTCAAAGCAGGATGGAGGAGATATGTAACGGTCATAGTTGCATGGAACAGGAGAGCTCCAGCTGTTATTTCGCACAGACCCCACGATCATTAAAGAAGCACCCACCCAGATGTTAGCCACACGTGGAGCGAGACCCAGCAGCCCTCAAGCAAGGAACATCTGAGCGAAGAACAGGCGAGAGCTTGGGAAGACGCTGAGTCCTACCTACAAACTACCTGTTTGCAACCCAGGGTGGCTGCCTATCTTTCGGTATCTCAATATTCTCCTCTGGGAGCCAGAGATGTTCACAGCGCCTATCTCATGGATCTGTTTTGAGGATCAGACAAATTGATCCAGGTGAAGCCCACAGAACAAACCTGAGCAAATTAATGCCAAGAGAGTGGCTAAGTTACTGAAGAAGGACCACAGCACAGGTAGAGACGATGCTCAAATGCACCTCAGCAGGGACAGAGAGAGTCCTTGGCTCTCAACGTGGTGCCTCGCAGGGGTGGATTTGAGCCGGCCCCTGAGAGTGATACGGAGGTGCCTTTGCACTCCACGCAGCCGAAGATCGAGGAGGCCCCACGTAAAGCTTAGGGGATCCAAACGCAGGAAGTACCTTTAAAGGATATTTCAAGCCACGGGAAGCTAGCCTGAGATAGGATAAGTGGGCAGAGATGGCTCTCTTTTGTTTAGCTTAGTAACCCTAGCAGAAACTGTGCTTCAGAAATAAATAAAAAAAATAAGCTGACAGCGTGTGGGACGGGAGAAATGAAGTAGTACCTGCAGGGAATGCACGGTGGTGGAAAGTTCTTTCATGTCGCAGGAAACAGGGGCAGACTTGTTGCTGAGAGAAAGAAACTCTTGGGGGAGAAAGGAGTGATTAATGGGGTAGGAATCTAGAAGCACGGGAGGATACTCAAAAGAAAAAGATCGAGGAGTCGGTCTTAACCTCACCTGGGGTGGACGGAAGTCGCTGAGCACAGAGAGAAATTTGGAGGAGTATTAAGTTGAAGGGATTTTTAAAGTTCATGCAGAAACACTTGGCAGGTAAATGCAGCTAATGGGTTGGGAGCGTATTTTTCTCTCCATTGTGGTAGATTCTCTAAATCGGCTTCATCATGCCATCTAGCTTGTCGTCCCACACACTGTAGCATGTACACTCAGCTAAAAGCCTCAGACCGAGTTTAGCCTAGTGGTTCGTTTTTCGACAAACTTCAAGCCAAAGACGGCTTTTATCTTTTTTTACTGAGGTACAATGCACATAGCGATTGCTGTTTTAATCGCTTTTATTATCGGGGCACTGAATACATTCACGGGGTCTCCAGAAGGCTACGATCTGAAACAGAAACCTTGTGCTCATAAACAAAAACTGTCCATCCCCCTCCCGCCCCAGGTCCTGGTAAGCGCTGTTTTGCTTCTGTCTCTGTTTGCCTGTTCTGGGTCCCTCACATGGGTAGAGGGACAAAACAGCGTCTGTGCTTTTATATCTGCTTATTTCACTTTCCAGCATGCTTTCAAGGTTCTTCCATGCTGTGGAATATGCCAGAATATTGTTTCTTTTGATGACTGGATAACGCACACACATAGAGACAGACAGACACACATATACACACACACATACTCAAAATAATATTTATGCATAAATGGAAAAAAGAAATAATATTTTCACAATAATAATATATATGAGTATTATTTCTTTTTAATTCCTTTTACCATTAAGTACATTCGTGGTACTGTGAAGCCTTCATCGCTACCCGTTTCCAGAATGACATTTCTTTCTTCATTCATTCATCTGCTTAGAAATATTTGGGTCACTTTCACTTTGATTCAATTGCGGAGAAGGCTGCTGTGAACATTGGTCATGGCCTTTGAGTCCCTGCCTTCAGCTGTCTAGCCTGTGTACGTAAGCTCCACACCACACACTAATTCTATATTTACCTTGCTGAGAGACATCAACGGTTTTCATTGCGAGTAGAACATTGGCTTCCTTGCAGCCAGCTGTGCGTGAAGTCCGTTTCTTTACATCCACGCAAACACTTGTTTTCTGCTTTAATTGTGGTATTGATGGTAGCCGACCACCATAGATGGGAAGTGGTAAACTATCATTCTTTAACTGTGGTAAAATACACATAGGGTAACATTTGCCTTCTGTGACATCTGAAGACGTGCATTGGCTTATTCAGAGGTTTACGAAAGGGATGTCACAAAACACAACCGATGTACACAAATCCGTGTGAGTTTGCCAACTGTCGCAGATACTCTAACTTGGCTGGCACATTGCAGCCCTTGTCTGGTCTTGTACACGCTGGAGACCAAGTTTAGCTTTGTGTACAAACCTCTCCGGGATGCTGTCCTCCATCTTACCCATTAAACAATTACTCTCTGCTCTTGCTTCCTCTCAACCCCTAGCAATGCCTATTCTATCAATTTTTTGTCTCAATGAATTTGATTTAGAAGCATGGGATCCTACATAGTGTGTGATTTGTGACCAGGCAGTGTTCACTTCAGGTTGTTCACAGACTTCGTCTACCTTGGAGCATTCGAACTGACTTCCTCCTCAGGGGTAGATAATACTCCGCTCTGGGCACTCACTGCATTCTGCTTGTCTGTGGATGGGTATTGTGCTGTGTCTGCCTTCAGCGCTAGGACTATACTGCTATGAAAATGGTCTGGTATTTATTGATCATTTGCATATTTGCAATGTCATCTTAAGTCCTCTGCTCACTTTTATTCAAGTTGTTTGACTGTTGTTATTATTAAGTTTTAAGCTTTCTTTATATTCTGGGTATTCATCTCTTATTAGAGATGTTATCTACAATTTTCTCCCATTCGGTCAATTGCCTTTTAACCCCGTTGGCTACACACAGGAGAATCTATGAGTTTCCACGGGTTAAATGTGAACTGTCTAACATCCTTTTCCTAATCTCATCCTGTTCAATGGCTAGAGGGGGGCCTCTGTCACCTGCAATCAAAAAACTGACTGACTTCAATGTCAATTGAGACAGTTACAGTTATCACTAGTATGTCCTCAGAAGTCAGGGTTTAAGGGACACTCTGAATATTGTGATTTTTTTCTCCCAACTGTATTTACTGACCGTAGACTTCTAGTATCTATAAAACTGGGTTAATGGAACATATATATCTATATACATATACACATATACATATAATATGCATATAATATACATGTACATATGACATATACATAGACATCATATACATGGGGCATATACATAGGACATATATATATATATATACATATATATATATATGGAGACAATGAAAATTATCCAAAGAGTAGACGCAGGATATAGATACACAAAGGAGATCCATAGTGGGAAATGGCTGCCGGAAGAGCCCATTTCGCTGTGGGGTTAAGCCCCCTATGTCCCCCATGCACCCCCACCCCAGGGTTACATTGTCATAACCCGATCACACATAGCTAAGAAAGAGAAAGTGTAAAGCCCCAGGGGTTTATCTTTGTGGAGCAGAAATCCTAGGAGCACCTCAACAGAAGGCCCGTGTCACAGAAGCAATGGTTGATCACGGAGCTACTAAATCTCGGAGGGGACGGGCAGAGGACAAGATGCTGTGGACCGGAAAGAATTCAGAATCCTTAGCTACTCTACTCTGACACTGAGTGTGTAACTCTACTCTGAGCTGCTTCTGCTTCTCCCAACCCACGGTTAAACTCTTAAAAAAATAAAGTTATTTGATCAGAATGCTTGCTTTGTTGTTACGTATGCTCAGGAACTTGCCCATGCAGCCGCGTGGGTGAGTAACTGTGACCTCATCACGGAAACAAAACTCTGGACGTGACCTCCGTTATAGGAACACGTGTGCCTTTCTGACCCTTCCTTTCTTTCCACCCCTTGTCTCTCTGTTTTTAAGGATTTTGCTCTTTTTCTCTTCATGGGAGCATACTGGTCCCACTGAGAAAGAGACCATTGTATCTCATGTTCACCGTTCCCGTAAACAAAGCTAAGTTTTCAGTCTCACTCCACGTAAGGAAAGTTGGCAGAGGGACCTGAAGAAAGTAATTTAAAATGGCCAAAAGTAAACATTCACCCCGCAAAGCTCACAAGATGATTCCTGAAGAGATCGGAACAACAGAAACAAACAGAAGCACAGAAAGACCCTTCCACGTACGGAGTAAAAGGCAGACACGCGGTATGTGCTGACTTCAGAGAGGAGTGACTCTGGCAGAGGTGAGAAGGGGTTCACCCTGGATGTCCACACCCACTGGGCTATGTCACCTGGGCCACCGCCCTTTGTGGGCGAAGCCCGGCTGGTGTAATCACCTGCGCCAAACCAACTAATGACAAGTAGCATCAGACATCTGAGAAATAATTAACTGCTCGCTCTTCATTTTTCAGCCTGCAATTAAACAAGCGAAGATGTAATTATTCGTGAATGTAATTTTTCCGGCAACAAATAATTGTGGCTGAAGAACTGGCTGCATTGTGAAAGGGGAGGTGTAATTGGACCCCCTTTAATAAGTCGGTGCTTAAGATAGAAGTCGGCGTATAATTTGATTAGTGGAAAAACACCCATGACTTCTTTATTACATTTTTATTTTTTAACGACTGCTTTCCCTAGCCCATCTGCGGTCCTCACTGAAACACCGTCAGCAGAGTTACACTCTTAATTAAGCTCTAAGCAATGCCAATTCACAGAAGAGACAGCTAGGAGTCCGACTCAGACCTCGTGAGTACCTTACAAACAGCACGGGAGAGTCACAGATAAAAGGCCCAAACTCAGAAGGATGTAAATGATCCTGTTCTGCTTGAGATATCAAGAGATAGCCAAACAGGAAGGAGCCCAGCACCTGGTCCCAGAAGACACAGCTGGCCTCTCCTGGTTGATACTGTTGCATCGGTTTTTTTTTTTTTCTGCATTACATCATCCTTTAAACATGCCTTCACTTCAGCCTGTGTCTTTCTGTCTGCGAATCTGTCTTGTCCCTGTCTTATGAGCTGCCAGTGGAAAACACTTAAGGCTTTTTTTCTGGATCATTTCTTTTCCTTGGTGAATTCACATTTCTGCTGATAAAAAAAAACTCTTCTAAAATTAGTTTCAGTCAAACAAAACAAACAGTAACTAGCCAACAGAAGGACCTCTGAAAGGATCTGATTTCTCTCTTTGGTGTTAGCGTCTCCTCCTTTGGTGAGCTGGCCTCCTCTCCACTGCAGAGGAGTGTCCCCCAGATGAAAGGTTATATAAGCTGATAACCCTTCCATCAGACTATCTAGACTTAAATTCAGCTCTACTGCTTATGTAGAATAAATGGTGTGTGTGTGTGTGTGTGTGTGTGTGTGTGTGTGTGTGTGTGTGTGTTGTGTGTACAGGTCTATAGGTGTGCATATTTGAGCATGCATTTAGAGCACAGACAAGTTTTTTGAGTGTTTTCCTCAGGCACTGTCTAGTTTCATCCTTCACTGGTCTAAAGCTTACCATGTAGACCAAGCTGGCCAGTGAGCCTCAGAGATTCATGTGTCCCTGTCTCCTCAGCATGAGCCACCATGCCTGGCTTTTTCATCTGGGCACTGAACTCAGGTTCTCAGGCTTGCGACACAAGCATGTTATTGACTGTGCTGTCTCCACAGCCCTACTCTTTGGGACTTTGTTTTCTAGCCTGTAAAACAGAGACAATAGCACTATCTACCCATTTTATAAGACTGTCGTAAATAATAAGCAATGTAACATACGTAAGGAATTCACAACATGCCCGATGCATGCAGTAAAAGAAAGCTTTATTAATACTGAAAGACAGGAGTGACACAAGCAAGTGTAGGCGTCCATCAGCCTGGCTTAGTGGCCCCTGAGATGGGTGGCTTTAAATGTCAACTTGCCATGAGCTAGAATCAGCTGTGAAGGCACCTACCTAAGGGATTCCTTACCTAGGTTGAGTTTGGCCTGTAGGCGTATCTGTGGGTGACTGGGTTGCCTTAAATGAATGAGGGGGGATGGAAGACCTACCTCAAATGTGAACAGCATCTTTTCACGAGCTCGGCAGTGACCTGCGTAAGAACAAAGAAAGCTATCGGAGAGCAAGCGAGCCGACAGCACCAATATCCTGACTTCTCCTTGCTCTAGACTGTGAATGTCTTGTGATTGGCTGCTTGAGTTCTCACTGTGACGCCACCCCACCCCACTCAATAATTGATCTGTGGCCTCTTGGGAAACAAGCAAAAGAAACTTATTCTAATTATTACCATTTCATTTTTAGATTCCATTTAATCATTGGTAGAAACTAAATTCACGGTTCCAGCCCCTAGGGAAACCAGGGACTTCCCTCTAGCTGAACAGCTTCTGTTGTAAACAGTTTTCTGACTCCAGACATCTCAGGGACAGCCTGTAAGGAGACGGTTGTCTGAGTCCAGCCATCTCAGGGACAACTTCTCCATCTTGCTGGCAGGATCAAACAAGCTGATGTCCGAGGACTAGGAAGGAACACCTGACCCACTTCTCCAAATGTTTTCTTAATTGTCTGTTAATCCATAAAGAATATAGAAAAATGCTGTTATCTAGACCAAGATATATAAGTTGTAAAAATGCATAACCAATTGCCTCTTATGCAGCTGACCTGCTCCTTTGTCCCCCTTGTCACTCTGAGCTCCAGGCCTAATTGTCTAAGAGAATGAATTAAGGACCTGAAGCCAGGTGCCGTGGGTACCACCCAGTCTCCAACGGGGACGCCCTTACTTAACCCATAATGTCAAGATCCAGTTGGATAACACTACAGTTTCCCCCTCACTTTTTGTTCCCATCCTTTAAAAATGTACAGTCTCCCTTCAGGATGAGAGGATAAGATCCCAACTGGCCACTTCCCTGAGCGATCACAAAATAAAGCTTTCACTTTTAAGCCTCTGTACCTGAAGTGAGTTTTCTTGGCTTCTACCCAGAACTCAACATAGCCCAGAATAGTAAGGAAACAAAACCTTCCTCCCCTGTGTTGTTGTTCTTCAGGGAGTTTGTCACAGCAAAATAATTCTTCTAAAACATGCCCTCAAACGGCAAGAGGGCACGTTTATATCCCAGTGTGACAGCAACAACTTAGTCTGTGGATTCCTTATGGCTGGTCCTAGAGAAAGAGCTTGCCCTGTCTTACCTCAGTTAGGTTTCACGGCTGGTCTGAGAGGCAAGGGCCAGTCTTAGCCTCCCTTTCCAGGTAAGCAAAGCCAGGCTTCCCAAACCTGAACAGAGAAAACAAGGATCGGCAAACTTTCTCTGTAAAGATGCAGACAAGAAACCTTCAGCCACTGCGGGCAAAATGGCATCTGTCACAGGGTCCCAATGCTACCACTCTGGAGAGAAAGGAACCGTAGGCAATCTATAAACAAATACACCATCTCAGAGGACAGTTTATGAGTACGGAGGTCTGACTTCTGTAATCTTCTGTCATGTGTCAAAGAACACTGTTCTTTTGTTTGTTTTGGTTTTTCCAACCACTTTTGAAATATATATACATATATTTGTATATATAAAACTAAAGAACTTTTTTTGTTGTTTGTTTATTTGAAACAATGTTTTACTCTGTACAATGTCTGTCCTGGAACTCGCTCTGTAGACCAGGCTGGCTTCTAACCCAGAGACCCACTTGCCTCTACCTTCTGAGTACTGGGATTAAAGGCATGTGCCATCAGACCCAGCATAACCCTCACCTGTATCTTTGTTCAGGATGTTCTTGTCTGCTCTCTGGCTGTGTTGAGTATTGAACTCTGTACATCATGCATGTTAGCCAAGCGCTCGACCACTGAGCTACAACCCCCTGAAGAAGTTCTCAAAAGCAGGCAGTGCAGCTGGCTGGATGTAGTTCTTGGGCTGCTGCTTGCTGGTTCCGGATTGAATCACCTTCCCAAAGCTGGATGACTAAAAGCATTGCTGCTTCTAGGGGCCAAGACTTTGGGGTATGTACCCTTAACCACTACTGCGTGAGCCTCTCATTGTGAAAAGTAAATGCATCGTTGTTGATTTGAGTCAGGACTATAAAAATATTTAAGTCTTTGAAGTCAGCGGGAAAGTGCTAACCACCCTTTTTGTGGAATGCTGACACCTCCCACCACGATCTGGCCTGGCTATTTCGATGTCGCAGGAAAATAAACAGTCTTGCAAACAATTCTTGATTGCAGACACACAAATAGGTCTTCTCTGGTGGAGAGAAGGCTTGTCGTTCCTTGTTGTGGAAAGACCGTTTTGTATCCATTTGCAAATTCATTCCAAGATTCCTGACCAATATTTTGACCAGTTATAAGTGCGATTCCCTTGGGAACCTGTTCGGTTTTGACTTTGAAGAATACTAGAGATTTTCCCTTTTTGGAAGATTATTCTCCAGCAATCTGGGGGAGTCTTCTGCTAGGCTCTTCTGGTGGATTCAGCTGAGGGAGCCCAGCGGGGTCCAACAGCAGACCCCATACAGCCCACAGCCAGGGTGACCCAGCATCTCCTCTCCAGCTCTGTAGGTAGATACACGGGGAAGGGGGAGGGGCGTCGCCCTCCTGGGTTTCTAACTTGAGTGTTCTTCCCATTCATTTGCTGCTTGGGCTTTATTTTTATTTGTTGATGACATAGTCTTGTCCATCAGAGCCGCTGTGGCTGGGAGTTGGATGGATGCTCTGATTTCTGTAAATGGGTAGTTGGATTATAGAAGGCTGTTTTTGAATGGATTTCTCTGTCTTTTAAAGGCTTGCTTGTGTGTCTACTTGACTATGTTCAGTTATATTGTGGAGAGGGAGGGAGAGAGGGGAGGAGAGAGAGAAAGGGGAAGAAGGGAGATAAAAAGAGAGACAGAGAGAGATGCAGAGAGAGAGAGAGAGATGCAGAGAGAGAGATGCAGAGAGAGAAAGAAAGAGATGCAGAGAGAGAGAGAGAGAGAGATGCAGAGAGAGAGAGAGAGATATGCAGAGAGAGAGAGAGAGAGACAGACAGACAGACAGACAGACAGACAGACAGACAGAGATTGATTGCTGGTTTTGCAGTCAGGGAAAAGGTTCACAAGCCAAGGAATATTAGCAGCCTCCAGAAATTGGAGAGGAGGGACGAATGCTCTACAGCCCCTGGAGTGTGGACCCCCCCCCCTTAATTTTTGCCTTTAAGTTCTATTGCAGACTCCTGAACTATAGAACTGTAAAGCAGTAAACGTATGGTACTTAAAGTCGGTCTGTGGTGCTTTGTCACAGTAGCCACAAGGAGATACTAGCTAATTGTCAATAACTAACCTTTCCTCTGGGTAGTGTTGGAATGGGTTGTTCCACAGCTAAGGCCTGGAAGGTCAATACTGAGAAGGATGCTCATTCAGTTGGGTCTTGCAAGCACTCTGAAAAAAACCTAATAAACACAAGCAAGAAAAGGAGTCCAAGAATCTGGGCTAAAAGGACCCAGCCTCCAGGTGTGAGGAGGTATCTGCATCTGTAGGCACCTCGGGGAAACCTGGTGGAGTTTCTTGGACTTAGTTTCCCAGCTCTGGATAGTAAGTAAGAGCCCAACTGGATTCCAAATGAAGCTTCCGGCAAAGCGAATGTATCACGGACTTTACGATACCCAGAGTGCTCACACCTGTGTGATCAGGCCAAACTGCAAGAACTAGACATATTTTTGTGAACACGGAGAACCTATCTTCGTGGTTACCTTTTACAGTAAATATAGAGGCAAGTGTGAAGAAATATTTACACTGTAAAATAAGCCAAAAAGAGCTAGGGACAGGCTCAGTGGGTAAAAGTACTTGTTACACAAGTCCAACAAGCTGTTTGGTCACCAGAAGCCATGTTAGAAGGAGAAAACCAACTCTCTGATCTCTACATGGGCTGCACACATTTGAGATACACACACAACACACACACACACACACACACACATCTTTTTAAAAACCGAAGAACAGCTGGCAATTCTTTTAGCACAGCACTAGGGCCATCAGAAATTCTCTAATTTACAGGGAATACATTACATTTCATACATACAGTCTTTTACGTCTCTGTACATTATAGAAAACTTTTAAAGGTGCAAATAATTTTTTTATCCATAGATACGCACATAAATTCTACCCAACTACAGAAAAACAAAGTCCAGCTTTGTATCTATCTAAAAATTAATTTCAACATTTCTTACCTGCTACACAAAATTTCTTTATTTAAAGATTTATTTATTTATTTATTTATGTGTCTGGAATATTTCCCTGAGTGTATGTTTAGACACCACATGTGTGCAGTGCCTGAGGCAGCCAGAAGAGGGCGATATATCCCCTGGAACTGGAGTTACAGCCAGTTGTGAACTTTCATGTGGGTGCTGAGAACCCTGACCTCTGCAAGAACAGCAAGTGCTAAAAACCACTGATCCATCTTTCCAGCCTGCCCTTCTCAAAACATCTGTTATCATTCTAATGCATTAGATGAATTAGGAGAACCTTTAATGTTCATAGTGTTTCTGAATGATGGTCATTTCACCTTTTTTTTTTGAAAACTACCTTTTAATTAAGACTTAGGTAATAGCATTAATATTTTATATAGGTTTTTTAAGGGAAATTCTAATTTTGTACGATCTGTCTTATGATTAAAACCGTTATTCATTAAAGGCATACTTTATTTATTTTAAAAAGTAAGTCTCTAATTTCACCTATTTGTCCTGTTTTTACTCTAAAAAGTGAAATAAAATAATCCCAAGGATGGGTCTTTTCCAGTGGGATTTTCTGGGTATGTTTCTCCTAAACAAACTTGGCCTTGGCTTCTACTGCTGTACCCTCACAACACAGCTCACAGGCTACTCCAGATGCTGACACCATATGTTGGGGAGAGAGACTCCATACTATGCAAGCAAGCCATGCTGCCAAAGACCGCAGCCGGGTGTCATTAGCTGCATTCAATTCCGAGGCTCTGTGCCTGGTGTCGCATCCTGTAGGCAAGCCTCCAGCCCCGCTTCAGACACTCATCATAATAAATGGATGCCTAACCCTCCTCTTAGAGTTAGCTAACTTTCTCCAGTGGCTCCCAGAACTCAGGAAAGCACTTACATTTACTGTTTATTATAAAGGATACAAGAAATAATGGGGTAGCAAGATGCATGAATATGGTGGGATGGGTGTTGGGTGTTCACGCCCCCTTTGCCCTCTGACCCTCCAGGAACCTCCACGTGTTCAAGGCCATCTTGACACTCTCCAGACCCTTCTTTGGGGGTTTACTGGAAACTTCATTACATACACACAATGGAAGTACAGTCAACCATGCAGAAATGGGATGGACACAGAAGGCCTGTACCAAAGCTACCAGACTGAGTAGGAAACATGGCAGCGAGTGAAGCCTGTCTGTCTGGATTCCTCTTAGCTTCACTGTGCCTCTTCCTCCTCCCAGGTAACCTTTCTGCAGTGGAGGTTTTATGACCTATTACCAGACAAGATAGTGTCTTTATGCTAACACCAAGGAAGAAAGGAGGAAGATCTGAGTTTCTACAATTCACCTCAAAACCCAGACACCTAGTCCATCTGCTTCCTTCTGGTTGCTCCACCGCTTTCAGAAAGGGATGCTTACTTGTTTATTTATTTATTCATTTGCCAGAACTGAGTGGAAAATTAAGAAGACCCTCCCTCCCGGCTCCCTGTCACTCTTAAAACACACTGCATGCGTGCTCGCATTTGGCCATGATTGTCTTTGTCTTAAGAGCTTTAGAGATAGTCGTTATTAAGTCAGTGATTAAAACAACAAAACAGGGCTGGAGAGATGGCTCAGCAGTTAAGAGCACTGACTGCTCTTCCAGAGGTCCTGAGTTCAAATCCCAGCAACCACATGGTGGCTCACAACCATCTGTAAAGGGATCTGATGCCCTCTTCTGGTGTGTGTCTGAAGATAGCTGCAGTGTATTCATATAAATAAAAATAAACAAATATTTAAAAAAAACAACAAAACAAAAGACAAAACTTAAGCTGTTAGCAATTCAAGTCTGTGTCAAGTTCCTTCCCAATTTGCTCTGTTGCACATTGCTCTGTGCTCCTACTTCTTCAGTTTGTGGTTGGTTGGTTGGTTGGTTGGTTGGTTGGTTGGTTGATTGGTTGGACTATTAGTTGGACTATTGGTTGGTTGGTTGGTTGGTTGGTTGGTTGGTTGGTTAGTTGGACTATTAGTTGGACTATTGGTTGGTTGGTTGGTTGGTTGGTTGGTTGGACTATTAGTTGGACTATTGGTTGGTTGGTTGGTTGGTTGGTTGGTTGGTTGGTTAGACTATTGGTTGAATGGTTGGTTGGTTGGTTGGTTGGTTGATTGGTTGGTTGGTTGGTTGGTTGATTGATTGGTTGGACTATTGGTTGGTTGGCTGGGGACTGGGTCTCACTTCTATAGCCCTGACTGTCCTGGAATTGGATATGTACAGCACAGTGGACTCGAACTCCCAGAGATCCACCTGCTTCTGCCTCCTGAGTGCCAGGATTAACACCATGGGCTACCTAACTCATATCCAGGAGGCTCCTAGTGCTTGTTCTATCTACTGTGCCTGAATGAGAGGTGTGAGCCAGCTGCTCCACCTCCACTCGGGTTAGATGTCGTCTTTATCTTTCCAGGGTCTGCCTCCAGCTCTGGAGCAACTTTTAAAAGGATGCTCTTACTCCTCAGTCTGTTGGTCTCAGATGTGCTCCACAGGTCTCAAGATGTTCGGAACAAGCCCATGCTCTGCCCATGTAGGCTTTTATCTGGCTCATCACACAGTCTACAGCAGTGGCTGTGAGGGTCTCTTAGAACCAGCAGCTTCCCCACCCCTAGGAACCTCACGGAAACCTAAGATTCTCAAGCTCATCCTCAACCTCCTGAACCTGCTGGATTGGGAATGTTGGGGGTGGAACTTCTGCAATCTCTCAAGTTACTTCTAATGCCCAGTGAAGTTTGAGACCATTGGCCTGTAGCACCTTCATTAGAGGATGAGGGAGACTTACTCTGATCCACTGTCCAATTCTGAGCTGGTTGGTATCTTGGCATCTGGTCGCAAAGGTCATCATGTAGTCTTTGGTCACTCAGTCACTTCTGCTTACAGATTTTTCACTTTTTCATTTGATAAGCAGCCCCTTGAGTGGATGACCCCCGATTACTCTTTCTGGTCTAGGAAGGATCTCACTCCTCTCAGAATGGACAGATGTTGTCCAAACAGAGTAGAAGAAAGGTCTAAGCTTGGTCTTCAGGTCTACAAAGACATTGTCCCCAACTATGTACTCCCCTCCCCGAATCCCACAAAGTAAGGCTTTAAAAAGGACAACCCCTCCAAAGGCAAAGTGCACGCTGTAATCTAAGAACCCAGGAGGTGGAGGTAGGGGCATCAGAAATTCAAGGTCAGCCTTGGCTACATAGCAAAGGCTAGCCTGGGCTACATGAGAGCCTCGTCTCCAAAGAGTTCAAAGTTTTTCTTTAGAGACTTAGCAGCAGCAGCAATACCACTAACAACAGGAATGTGTTCTTTAGCCATTTCTGGGTTTCTCACAGGGTGTCAAGATTGTTTTGAGTTGGGGGAACCAACTACTTCTCTGGGGAGCTTTCTTTAACCCACACCACGGAGCAAGATCCTTTCTGTAATGTGGGACCTACTTTTAGGACCAACACTTATGGGAAAGCAGAGAACCTAGAGTAACGGGTAAATTTTAACCCTTGGCTTTAAGGATGGAGGATATTGTTCCTGTGGCTCACTTTAGGAAGAGAAGTTCTGGTTCTTTTGGCTTGTCTCAGAAAAGACCAAGGGTAAAAACAGGAGGCTCTTCCTCAGAGATACCCTTTCCTGAGCTCCAGCAGATGCCTTCTTGGAGAAAAGACGCCTTGCCTAGCAGAGCAGTTGCTCTTCTACAGCTTAGAGAAGAGCTTCACAGTCCCCAGGAGCCTGGTGAGCAGCGCAGCCCTGACACTGGCTTTCTGAACCATCCTGCCTTGCACTCCCCCAGAGGTCTCCTCAGCCCTCCCTACCCATCCTCTTCTGGAGGGATGGACTTCCAGGTATGCCAGGCTCAGTGTGGCTTCCAGTCATGTGACCATCCATGCTTGAGCTACAAATGTATCTGTGGGTCATGTGACCATGCTTGAGCTACAAATGTATCATCAGTAGGTCAGTGGGTCATAGTCCAAGCCATCCATGTTCCAATCCCAGCTGGCACCAACTTTATTGAGTGAGGGCTTTATGAGACTCACCCATTTTCTATTTCTAGCTTATCTGGAAAAGAACTAAACAGCCTAAGAGAAACAGACATTAAATTGGAGTAAGTGGAAGCACATTGTTGTGGAATTAGAGTTTTCAACTTTTACCCCTAAGAGTAGCACTGAGTCACACTGGGGCAATATTTGAATTTTAATTCCACTCTCCAAGACCAGTTTAAAAGTTAAAAATCCCCAAGCCTTTTAAATACTCCAAGGACCGTGACTTCTGAGACCCTGCACCTCCTGGCCACCCTCTTAGTGTGTTAACCATTAAAGGAAAAAAATAAGTTTTGGGCACCTGTTAAAAGAAAAGGGATATCTTTTCCTCAACCATCAGAGGGCTCAGGCTGCTATCTCTATAAAGGAAGCCAGATCAAAGAGAGGAAAGCAAGAAAAGTTTATTTATGCAAAATATTACATGATATGGCCCCTTCAGCAACGAGAGGGAACACTCAGTTCTTACAGGCACCCGTGTAAAAGTGTGACTAAGGGACACAGAACTCTCAGTATCATGATGACACACTGGAGGGCTTCACAGGCCTGCCCCGTAAGTCCCGGAAAGGAATATCACACAGTCCAACACTAGTGTCTTGGGCTAGCAGTTTGTATGACCTCACAGAGATCAGACGCAATGTGTTTGACTTAAGATGCCCCATGTTACCTGAGGCTATGACACCCTAGAGGACTCTGATGCAATGCCTGGGAACCACTGACTTGGGGAACATCATTACTTTATATGAAAAAAATAATCTCATTTTTTATTTGAATATTTATTTGTTGGCCACAATTACTTTACTGGTGGAGAACATCCAGTGAGTGATAAAACTCCAAAAAGAAAGTGGAAATTATGAAACAAAAACACTGAAATCTGAGAGATTGAAAGAAGAATTGTCTTCCTTCCTGGACTATCGGACTATTGCCCGCCATATGAAAGTATGTCAGAAAAGGCATTTTTCTTTCTGAGTTATGGCCACTTACTATTGTTTTGCTTTGAGTGACAGCGTTTGGATCTAGTGGCACAGCAAGGAGTTGATGAAACTCACTCCCAGAACAAAAACTTAAATGTTTCTCTACCTCTCCCTCCTCCTCTCCCCTTCCTTCTCCCCTCCCATTTCCCCTCCTCCCTCTTCCCCTTTCCTCCTCCTACTCCTTTTCTTCTTTTTGAGCACTGATGAGGACAGAGAGAAGGGCAGAGATCGTCCTACCCTCACACACACACAGCTATTTTTAAATATAATTACACATTTGTCAGATGTCTCCATTCTATTGCCTGGAGGCAGTGGCGTTTGCATTAAACACTTCAACGCAGGATGTTAAAGAAGCACCGGGCTGGTCAGAGCGTGGGCTAGAAAGGACCAAAGCGTCTTTGGGCTTGCACTCCGAGCCTTCCTTCCACCTCGCTCTGCACCAGCTTTTTAGTGGGGCGATGTTATGGGTCTGTCCCGCTCTCCTTTCTACGTTAACCTCCTTTGTTTTTCCATCTCTGGGTCCCAGGGTGAAGCCAGCCTCCTACCGGGACGGGTTTGCTCTGAGCCTAGAGACTACCAAATGTCCAGTCATCCAGGACGGTGGGGGCGGGGAGGGGAGGCAATTGTTGCTCGCCTAGTAGGAACCTGGGCACAGATGGCTCTTCTGAGGGGTTCCCTAAAGCTCCATGAGTCAGAACCAAAGGCGAACGGGCTGTGACATCTGTAGAGGATCAGCTGCAGAGCCAGAGGTGGACTTTCACATTTGCGGCCAGATGCCTGAACTCAGGTTTCCTTCTACTGAAATCCGAGCTGGTGGTAAAAGGCATAAAAGTGGCCGCCTTAGGAGCTGGCTCACAGTCAGCACTTTCTCTTAGAACAGCAGGAAGGGTTTGCACTCAGCTCGCAAAGCAGCTGTGCAGACTTTTCAAGCAGCTGGGGTTGGAGAGGGCAGGAGACGCTTAGCGGTCAGCACCGATCCGTTTCTGGAGCTCAGTTAAGCACTCCAGTCTTGCTTGCTCTAGGGAAGCAGGCTCAGACAACCAGTTAGTGAAAAGAACCAGGCTCCCCACCTACCGAGGTGAAAGTCTTCAACAAACTACCTAAAAGGGGGTGGGGCGTGGGGGTGGAGGTGGAGTCATTGTATTTTAAGTTAGGAATTCATTCTTTAATGCTGTAGGCAAAGCACTTACCTGTAAGAGCTTATCTGTTGGCTGGAATTCATCATGGTGATGGTTTTGTTTAATGGTGTTTGCAAAGTTCAAGTCGGCTGTGGGAAAGATTCAGCCCGTTTGCACCATCATTAAGGAATGAATGAGAGTCTGGTATTTAGGACTGAAAGCTACACCAGGAAGGAGCATCCTTCGCGCGCTTTTCCCTGAGGTCCTGGGCAGGACTCCAGCCTTCAGGAACAAGGAATGACTAATTCAGTGCAATTGCCAAAGCTATGGAAATGAAACGCCCCGAGAAAAGCTTTCCCTTTCACCTTAGAAGCTGATGATTCGACAATAAAACTGGGGTGTAAACATTTTCCAAAAGGCAAGGAAGAAAAACCATTTGCCCTTAATAGCACCATTAATGGGCTATCCTGCTAGCTTTAGCAATGAGCTAGCAGGAGAGTCCATAACTATTGGCTGAGAAGGGATGGGGAGGCAGACCCACGGCAGGCATCAGGTGGCGTCTAGTTCAGCCTTGTGCAGGAAGGTTGGTTGCTTAGGAACGGCAGAAACGGAAAAATATAGGTTCCGTGGCTTCAGACTCTACCACAGAAGAGAAAATAAGAAAGTGCAGACAGAACACTTCTTACTTACGTTGCACAGCAACCTGACAGCCTTTTGGGAGTTTGTGGAGGAAGACGGGAAGCATCCGCATTTCTTTTGGGGCCGCAAGAACAGTGACCCAGACACAAAAACAGTAGGAAGGGCCAGAGGGAGAATCCTCGGATGTGGGACCTCACCTGCAGATGTTATTAGAAGCTTTAACAGTAACACACACACACACACACACACACACACACACACACACACACACACATTCTTTCCTCCTTCAGGCCTCGAACCTCCGCTGATCTGCACAGAGCTAGCTACTTCTTTTCCTTTATTACCACAACCCACCAATTTATTCCCGTCCCCAGTCTCCCGCTACCATATTTCTCTGCTCAAATGCCTTTGTTAACGCTTCCTACTTTACAAGACCGAAATCAGAGTTCTTAAGTACGGCAGATGCCTTTTCATCTAAGGTGAGTATAACCTAGGGGGGCTGGAGTCCTAGAAAGCCAGCAACCACTGAAGCATCCCCAGGCTGGTGGCTTCCAAACCCTTTGTCTCTTGAACTTGAAGAACAGATTTCATGGATAATGTGAAGATGAATTTTTAGAAAGGAATGTGTTATGGGTGTGCATATGGCAGCCTAAGAGGTAGGGAGAGAGCAGAGCTCCTGAGTAGGAAGAACAGGTACCGAGAAGAAGGCTGCCACTGAGGGCCTGTCAGTGTCCCTGTCTGGGCTGAAGCATGGGGGTGAGCTGGCAGTTCGGTTGCCCACCCACAAGGTATCCATATGCCTCTTGTGTTAGACATCTGGACTGAAGTTTTGGTTACTGCCTCTCATACAACTTCCAAGGCAGCTGTGTATAAGAAGAAAAATAACAAGAAATAACACTGAGAACCAGAGCCCTTAAACACTTCTGACATTTCTGGACTCTGACCAAGACAGAACCAAAGACATTGCTGGCTTCAGGTCAAAGATGAAGAATGGAGGACCCTGTCCCTTAGTGGCTTCTGTCCCCGATTCTCATCAATCCCGCCTGGATTTGTCATAGTTATTACGATCTGTGATCCGTCTGTTCATGCTCTGCCTCCCCAGCGCTGGCAAATGTCTTTTGTTTTTGTTTTCCATTCTTTTCTTTTTTATTAACACGAACACAAAAGCATTGAGTGTGTGGCATGCATGTATATACATGTTCATGGGTGTATGCATAGGTGTGTACATATGTATACATATATGGAAGCCAGAGATCAATGCTGAGACCCTTCTTCTATCTCTGTCCACCTTAGGTTTTATACAAGGGTCTCTCATTGAGCCTGGAGCTGGTGTAGACTGGCTGGTCAGGAAGATCTGAGGATGCTTCTCCCCACTTCCCCAGGATCAGAACTACAGACACACACTGGCACGCCCAGCTTTTGTGCAGGTGGTGGGGACCAAACTGAGGTTCTCAGATCTGATGATAAGCCATCCCCTTCAGCACTACCTCTCAAAAAACAAAACAAAACAAAAAACAAAAATCAACAACAACAACAAAACATTTTCATAACTATTTCCTAGGACTAGAAAGATGGTTCAGAGGTTAAGAACACCAGCTGCTCTTTTATTAGAGTGGGTTCCATTCCCAGCACCCACTTTGTGACTCACAACAACCTGTAACTCCAATTCCAGGGGATCCAACACCACTTTCTGACCACCACGGGCATCTGGCCCATCCGCCAGTGGTGTACAGACATAAACCCGCAGGCAAAATATCCATACACACGAAATAAAATAAACCTTTTGAAAGCCTTAAATTATTTTCTGAAGAATTCAGTATAGTAAATGACAAGTAGCTATATTCCATTTACATTGTCATTATGTGTCCCACGTAATCTAGAGATGATTTAAAGCACAGGGGTGAAGCCAAAGATGACGCTGATGAAGGCCTTCGATGCTAACTTAGGAGCTGGAGCCAGGAGGACAAGAGGTGAAGGCTATCTTTACCTACTGGTAAGTTTATGGCCATCTGGGGCTACACAGCTACAGAGACACTAAAATTATTATTATCTAATATCTTTATATCATATTATATACATTGTAATATAACATTTATATTAAATCATTATTAATTAATGATTAGCCAATAATATAATATTATGGATATTATATTAATATAATGTAATATGTAATATATTACATATTAATAAATGATATATTACATATAATATAATAGTAAAGTGTGTGAGAGGGTTGTGTCGAAGGAAAGAGATCATGTGACATGCAAACATGAGCATCTACATAAAGGATTTTATGCGTCTGAGATGCTGGTCTCTTCTGAGGATCCCGAGGAAAGATTATTCATTGGCCGATTCTAAATTAATAAGGCAAAAGTCCGTAGATGTACAGAGAGAGATGTAGACGGGTGAGAAAGGAAAACGGGAGAGGAGCGGACCTGGTTCATCTGTCATGTGACCATGCACCTCCTCCAGCTTGGAAAGCAGCTCAGTGAGCAGGACTTCCTTCCGCTCCCTGCAAAGGCTTCAGGAAGCCCCAGGGAACAATGTCAATCTTGTGAGAGAGTCAGTGAGAGACAAAGAGAAGGCTCAGCCTGCATCTTCATCTGCAAACACTCTAAAAGACTCCCCCATCAGAACGTTGCTATTCACCGGCTCTGAGCCGCCATAGAATGTCACCTTCCACGCTTTTCTCCACATCCCCACTCCTCACCAATGTCCTTTCCCTGGAGAGCTAACCAGCTCTGTCTTAACTCCTCCCATTTCGTGTAACTGCACGGTATTTCCGCTGTTGTGAAAAAGGACTAACTTCCCATGCAAACACGCAGGGAAAGCACCCACACACATAAAGATAAATCAGAATGAATTTCAGTGGCTTCAGGAAACAAACGATCCCCGGTTGCAGGGCTCCCCTCTTACGAGGCTCCAGTCGATGTACCAACCAGACCAAGCAGTTTGCTCTGGTGCCAGGATTCTACGGGGTGATTTCGTGTAAATTCCTCTACTCTTCCAGCCTCACCTCTTCTGTCTATACAATGAGGAGCAGCTCCTGAGTAATAAAGACTGTATCTTGGATTATAAAAATAGTGTCCATCTTATGTACTCAGGGAGGGTCGTGTCAGACATTTATGGTGATGACTTCCTTGATCCCAGGGCCTGGCACTAAAGGGTTATAATAATCATCTCTAAGTCATTCCCAATCTCAAACATTACATGTATTTGAAGGTTCACTAAATTTAATTCCAACACCCACATGAAAGCAGCTTTTTTTTTTGGGGGGGGGGGTTCGAGACAGGGTTTCTCTGTGTAGCCCTGGCTGTCCTAGAACTCACTCTGTAGACCAGGCTGGCCTTGAATTCAGAAATCCGCCTGCCTCTGCCTTCCAAGTGCTGGGATTAAAGGCGTGCGCCACCACCGCCCGGCGAAAGCAGTTTTTTAATAGCTACTGTGTTCTTGGTACTTTAAAAATAAGGGAAGAGGAAATCTACCTTATAAACATCCACCCAGAGCCTCCTATGGGCCAGGTCCTTGAATGTCGTATTTATTCCGCCAAATAACTTACAGAATGTCCCTGCTTCTGCAGATGAGGACTTACATAGTTCACTGAAAAGGAACAATTTGGGGTTATACCCAGATCTGTGCCACCTGGGAGCCCTTTCTCGTCTATGAATTGTAGGACCCCAAAAGTACAATATATGACTGCAACTGACCAAGTCTTAAATTCTAAAGAAAAAGCCAGAATAAGAAAGCGTCTTAGTTAGGGTTTCCATTGTTGTGAACAGACCCATGACCAAGGCAACTCTTTTTTTTTTTAAAGACTTGTTTATTTTATGTATATAATAAGCACATTGTCAGCAGCCTTCAGACACACCAGAAGAGGGGATCAAATCCCATTACAGATGGTTCTGAGCCACCATGTAATTGCTGGGAATTGAACTCAGGACCTCTGGAAGAACAGACAGTGCTCTTAATCACTGAGCCATCTCTCTCCAGCCCAAAAGCAACTCTTTTTTTTTTTTTTTTTTTTTTGGTTTTTCGAGACAGGGTTTCTCTGTGTAGTCCTGGCTGTCCTGGAACTCACTCTGTAGACCAGGCTGGCCTCGAACTCAGAAATCCGCCTGCCTCTGCCTCCCAAGTGCTGGGATTAAAGACGTGCGCCACCACTGCCTAAGGCAACTCTTATAAAGGGAAACATTTGATTGAGAGGTTCAATTCATTAGTATCATAGTGGGAAGCATGGCAGCATGCAGGCAGACATATTGCTTGCTGGAAGACGAGCTGAGAATTCTACATCTTGATCTGAAGGCACTCAGAAGCCTTTCTTCTGTATGCAGTCAGAAGGAGACCCTTCTGCACTGGGTAGAGTTTGAACATAGGACTGCAAAGCCCACCCTCGCAGTGATGAACTTCCTCCAACAAGGCCACACCTACTCCAACAAGGCCACACCCACTTTAACAAGGCCACACCCACCCTAACAAGACCACACCTCCTAATTGTGCCACTTCCTGTAGGCCAAGCATAGTCAAACCACCACAAAGGGTTAGAAAGTGAAGGGGAGAGAACGGGGTAAGGGTCAATGTGGAGGACAGTGTTTTGGTTGCTTTTCTCATTAGCTGTGACGGAATGCCAGACAGAAGCGACTTAAAGGAGAAACAATGTATCTGGTTCACAATTTCAGAGAACTCTGTCCATCGAGGTGAGGTGGCCAGGGAGGCTGGATCTGGATTCGAATATAACCACTGCTCGTTTACTTTGTGACCCGCCACAAATCAGAATTAGAGAAGGCAAGTTATAACCCTCCAGGCCTGCCCCTAGCCTGGTTACCTATTTCCCAAAGGTTCTGCCACCTCCTCAATTACCAGTTGGAGGCCAAAGGTTCAAACAAATGAGCCTGTGGGAGATATTTTACATTCAAATCCTAATGGAAGAGATAAGCAAGCATCTGGAAGAAACTGGGAGAGTTGGCTTCTTCATGCAAGGGGCTAGTGGAGGGTCACCACCCTGGGCTTCTCCTTCCCTTCACACCAAGAGGAAATGTATCATTTCTGTGGCTTGCAGACAACTCCATCCAACAACAGCTGCTGTCTTCCTCTCCTTGAAGAGTTTAAACCTGAGTACCTTCTATGTTAATCTAACTCCTAGTCTGGTGAGAAGTTCAATCAGTAAAGTCCCCACTGGACAAGCACAAGGATCGGAGTTCAGATTTCTAGCACACATGTAAAAGCCACGTAGAGCAGCATGCCTCTGTAGCCCATTGCTGGTGAACAGAGACAGATGGATCCCTGGAGCTCATTGAACAAGATGGCTTAGTCTGGCAAGGTCCAGGTTCAAGGGAGAGACCCTGTCTCAAAACTCTGCAAGAAGTTTAATGTCTGAGAGGGATGCTTTCTTTGCTCTGGATATTTGGTGTGTCTCAGTGTTGTTGAGTTCGCTGGACCATTTCTCTTGGAGGAGGTGGTAGGTAGGTATCTTTCCTCATCCTCAGGACGATAACCTGGGAGAGAGGTAAGGGGTCGTCCTAGGAAAGGGACTCTCCTTGGTCCTGACTCGTTCTCTGTGCTATGTGTCCTTTCTCCATCTGTACAGCTTGTCCTTAGACTGAATCAAGGAGGGGTCCACACCAAACATGTGAGTCAGAATAACACAGGAGAATGCTGGGTCCCCTCCTTTGGGGGTCAGACGGTACCAGTGGAGGAGAGCAAAGCTGGACAGCGACTGAAGCGTTTACCTTCTGTGGCCATTAGCCAAGAGCTCAACAATCTTACTGCACCTCAAGGCTCCATTTGTTCTAGGAGATAAACAATATCTACCTCTCTGGTGTTCTAAGACTTAGAGAAAACACACACACAGAGAGGCTGGAATTTGTAAACACCAGGGACTATCCAATTCATTCCATGTTGTTATAATGTATCCAGCCACAGGCAGAGCCAAAAGTTATCCTGTCTACAAGAAGTGCAGGGGTGTGAGATCGAGCAGAGACTGATGAATGGACAAGCAAAAATCGGCCCAACTAGAGACCCATCCCATGGGCAATTCACTTACACTATTAATGATACTCTGTTATGCTGGCAGACAGGAACCTAGCATGGCTGTCCTCTGAGAGGCTCCACCAGGCAGCTGACTCAGACAGATGCAGAGACCCACACACATTGGATGGAGCTTGGGGACTCTTATAGAAAAATAGGAGGAAGGATTGAAGACCCTAAAGGGGATAGGAATTCCACAGGAAGACCAACAGAGTCTGGACCTTTGGGGCTCTCAAGGTCTGAACCACCAACCAAAGAATATACATGGGCTGAACCTGGGCCCCCCAAACCTATGTAGCAGATGTGCAGCTCTGTCCTCACGGGCGTCCTGAACAACTGGAATAGGAGCTACTTCTAAAGCAGTTGCCTGTATGTGGAATCCGTTCTCCTAACAACTGTCTTGTCTGGCCTCAGAGGGAGAAGTGCCTAGCCCTACAGAGACTTGATGTACCAGTATAGGGGGAATCCCAGAGGGGGGTGCGCCTCTAGTCTCTCAGAGAAGAAAAGGAGGGGAATGGGAGGAAGAACTGGGGGAGGGGGGCAGGAGCAGGGACAGCAATCAGGATGTAAAGTAAACAAATTTAAAAAAGAAAAAAAAAAGAATATAGCAATGAGAAGCGCACATCAGTTGCTGCTCTCTGAAGTTCAGGTTCTACCGGGCACAGCCTATACACAGATAGGCATGATGTCATAGCTGAGACGGAGATCTTGGGAATTCACTGAAGACGTTCTCAGGAAATGAAGCTCACAATTGGGGGAGGGGGAGCGGGGGTTCCTCTTAAGTAAAAAAAAAAAAAAAAAGAAAGAAAGAAAAAGAAAAGAAACCATGAATACAGAACTAGTTTTAAAATGAAAATGTATTCAAGATGAGAAGTAATTTCTTAAAAATTCCTCAAGTATCATATGATCCAGGAAATAGAACATCATATTTATTATATTAGTTACTCTTTTGCTGCCTTTTCCTATACTTCTTTGGCTATAGAGTTGGCCCTGCAATATGTAGACTCTATATCTGCAAATTTAACCAACTATGGGTTAAAATATTGGAGGATTGCATCTGTGCCAAATGGTTAGGTGTGCTTTCTGATGATAATTAATTCTCTGAACAATACGGCGTGATAATGACCTACACAGCTCTCACTCTGGGTCGTGTAGTATACAGAATCTAGAGACAAAGGACAGCAGAGATATGGGTGTGTTATATGAAAATACAGGACTGTGCTACTTTATACAAAGGACCAGAGTGTTCCAGCATCTTTTTATGCACAGGTATTTCAGAGTCACATCCAACAGAGACCAAAGGACAACATCCTTATCTTGAATGTTTTCTCATGTAGTAGTAGAGTGGTAATTCACTTTTCCTTAGGAGACCATAAAGACATTTTACTCTCTCTTCTAAAATAACAGACCAAAACACCCTATTTTTTTAGATTTAGATTTTTTTTTTAAAGTTTCTTTCAGCTTCATGACTTAGAAAAAAATCGGCATTTAGGATTGTTGTCAAATTTCTGGAATCCTCTGCTGAGTATATTTCAAATGCATGTTGTAAGCTTTGAATAAAAGCCCCACAGATTTGTGTCTGACTATACATTTCAAACTCAATCTCCAACCCATAATCTTTCCTTCTTTTTCCTCCCGTTCTTTTCCTCCCTCCCTCCTTCCTTCTCTTTTCTGCCATGCTGGGGAATTGAACTCTCAAACCTCATGCTTTAGCTCTGGCCCCAGCTCCACCAGCCTGTGTTGTGGTGCTGCTGGCTCTCATGTGATGGAGGCAGGTGACTGACTGTGAGCGACCAGAGAATCATGGCTGAAACAGGGCATTTGCTGAATTCAAATCGAATGAGTCCCTAAGTCAATGTTTTAGCAGGCTTTCTATTACCACGATAAACACCAATATCAAAAGCAACAAAGGGGTAAAGAATTTATTTCTTTTACATGTCCGCATTACAGTCCGTTGTTGAAGGAAATTAAGGTAGGAACTCAAGTAGGCCAGGAACCTGAAGGCAGGAACGGAAGCAGAAGCCATGGAGGAGTGTTGCTAACTGGCTTGCTCTCCAAAGCTTCCTCAGCCTGCTTTTGAAAGGCCCCCAGATAGGGGAGACCCCCACTCAAGCCACAGGAGATTACATCCACCCAGAATCATGCAAGAGACCAAACTTGCTGCAAACCGAAAAAGGCTTTATTTCTGGATTTCGGGATATCAGCCAGCAGAGGCCGAGGCTCACAAGAGGAGCGTTGACCCCGAGGCTCGGGAGCAAGGGGTATTTAAAGGAGAAAATCACAAACTAGGGGGATGAAGGGGGAAACCAAGAGGGAACAGCAGAAAATCCCAACCCACATCATAAAAATAGTAGAGAATTCTTAACTCATTTAGCTGGTCATAAACCAGGGTGGGGGGGTGGGAAACATTCTGTACACATTCTATTCAGGAATGTGACCTTATCCTGACCATTGTAAGCAGCCATTTCCCGGAGTAACACAGCTAACCTGTATCTTTAGTTCTGCTATCCTTTGTGGTGAGCCAGTTCCCAGAATGACCTAGCTGACCTGCCTTCTGGCTAGTTTCTTCTTTTTGTGGCCAGCTAGTTCCTGAAACCTGTGAGCTTGTGAACTTGCTAACCTTAATTCAGATGGGGGTCTCAAACTTCTCTATGAATTTTTACATCCTTTCACTTTCTTGTACCATTCAGGACCACTTGGCCAGGAGTGGCACTGCCCACAGTGGGCTGGACCCTCCCACATCAATCATCAATCAAGAAAATGTCCTATGGACTTGGCTACAGGCCAGTCTGGTACAGGGTACTTTCTTAATTGAGATTACCTCTTCCAAAATGACTCTAGCTGGTGTCGAGGTGACATAAATCTAGCTGGCACGAGCAACCAGTTCTCTGTCAGTTCCCTGGAAAGCCTACCGCTACACAAATGCCACTGGAAGAATGGAAAGAAGAAAATTCATAGGAATCAGAGACTGGAAAGATGGCTGTGTGAGAGAGGAGGAAGAAGAGTATCTGAGAGATTCAGATCCCAAGCGCATCCATTAAAAAACCGCGTCTGTAACCCCAGCACTGAGAGGAACAGAGACGAAAAGTTTGTCAAGACTGCCAGAGTAGCTCTAGGTTCAATGAAAGATATTGTGTTAAGCAAATAGGCCAGAGAGTAATGAAGCAGAACCCTGGAATCCTACTGTGGCTTCTGCAGTATATGTACCCACACACATGCCCACACACACCATGTAATACACACACACATGCTCACACACACAGACATACACACATGCCCACACATCCCATGTACATACACACACATGTTCACACACACACATGTTCACACACACAGACACACACATGCCCACACATCTCATGTACATACACACACATCCTCACACACACTCACATGCCCACACACCCCATATACATACACATACGCCCATACACATACCTCACCCACATACCTCATACACACACATACACACACACACACACACACATGCACATACACACACACAAACATGCCACACACCTCATACATACACATACATACCCACACACCCCATACACATACACACACACATGGACACACACATGGACACACACACACATGCACATATACACACACACAAGCACACACACAGCGGAAGTGACTATGGATTTTAGCTGATCGTGGTTAAAATGCTTTTCTCTCACTACTCTAAAGCACAGACAAGGAATCTGTTCACTGCCCAACTCCTCCAGGCTCCAAAACGTAAGTTTCACCGGCTTCAATATAAATCCCCCTCTGTCGCTGAGAGGCTCCAGAAGGGGTGATGTATAAGCTGAGAACACCTAGGTGACACGCAGTGAGTTACTGTTAGTTGGAGACTCACTCGTAAATCCACTGCAGTCTTTGAAGGCAGAGACCACTGGATCCATCCTGAGACTCAGACCAACTTGTCAATGACAGAAATACAGCATTTTCCTAGAAAGGCCTCTAAATAGAAGCTACCTGTGTCTGAGACCCTCCTGAAGTTACCCAACTTATGGTCCTTGGCCACCCAGGTCTACAGGCAACGAATGAATCCAGGTATTCACACAGCATCATTTGGAATCAATAAAGCTGGAAACCTGGGACTTTTGGTTGTGATTTGTATCTTTTCCCGGTGGATTGCCTCGGGTGAGGGGGGTCGCAGGCCCCGCCAGGTGCTTCTCATTACAGCCTGAGTCTCCCAGGCTTGACATGATTTGTTTGCTTGTCTAGCTCATTTGCAAAATGAGCTGCGCCAGGGCAGGGGTGCCGCTTTATTGATATTTTCAACTCAGAGCCCAGCCCAGCACACGGAAAGCTGCAGGATGAATATATACCTTATGACAGAAAGAAAAACCCCTTTACACATTTTTCTATCCGCCCTCTCCTCAAATTCCCCAGGACAGGCAAGTTACTGTCTTGTCTAATTTGCTAAAGGAACAATGCTTCCCCCTTGAATAGTTTGGGATTTTTGGGGGGTCACTTGCAGAAAACACACATGAGTTTATATAAATAATTTCCAGTTTCATGGAAAGCAAATAAAACAAAGGATCCATGATGTACAATACATCATGAACCCTCTGGCTGTTCTGCATCCAAACACGAGCAGACTCCCTTTCTTGCTAGTGGAAAGGACAAGACAGCTCTGCTTGTCCCGAATCACTGTCCCCTTTGTCAGCAAATAACAAGTCCCTGTGTTCACAAGGGCTTTAGGGGATGGTAGCAAGCAAGAGCAAAGTGAAGAAGTGTGTAAGTTTTCCACAGTGAGTGTGTGCTTATCGAGCCTCCCTAAACCTCATCATGGCCGGGGAGACAGAGACAAGGGGCCCTGGGTGGTTTTCTTTATTTCTGGGTTTCAGCTTTTCTTTGGCTTTCACAGGTTAAAACACACACACACACACACACACACACACACACACACACACACACGCGTGCGCACACACACATAGTCTAACATCAAAGCTGAAAATTTCAAACTGACTTCCAAGAGTAACAGAATCTGATGTTACAGTTAATATCAAAGAAATATTCCCCTGTACTTAAACTGCCAACTGTGTTAAGGCAACTCAGACCCTTCAGAGTCTTCAGAATTCTCTTGTCTAAAAGCCTCCTTCACTCCAAGTATTTTACAAGAATTAAGAATATAAGGCCGGGCAGTGGTGGCACACGTCTTTAATCCCAGCACTTGGGAGGCAGAGGCAGGCGGATTTCTGAGTTCGAGGCCAGCCTGGTTTACAGAGTGAGTTCCAGGACAGCCAGGACTATACAGAGGAACCCTGTCTCGAAAAACCAAAAATAAATAAATAAATAAATAAATAAATAAATAAATATTTTTTTTAAAAAAATGAAAATCCAAATCAATCCTAACGAAGGTTAACTCTAGATAGTCTAGAAAGTTCTGTGTTTAAGAAGTATCTGTGAGCAATGCAAAAAGAGCATTGTTTTCATGAATAGAAGAGTAACAAAGATTTACAATATAACTTTATTATTTCAAAGTAAACCTGTGTACCCTTCTAGCCAATAGCCTTGTTTTTAAAGGTAATTTGGGGTGATATTAGAAGTTTTTGCCTAAGCAGACTAAACCAGCTGTCCTAGGTTGGTTTCTATTGCTATGAAGATACCATGACCACCACAACTCTTATGAAGGAAGACTGGTTTTCCACTCAGAGTTTAGACCATTATCATCATGGTGGGAAGCATGGAATCATGCAGGCAGACATGGTGCTGGAGAAGGAGCTGAGAGTTCTACATCTACATACAACAGGAAGTGAATGTCACACCGGGTGTGGTTTGAGCATCTGGTACCTCAAAGCCCGCCCACAGTAAGACACTTGCTCCATCAAGACCACACCTACTCCAGCAAGGCCACGCCTCCTACTAGAGCTACTCTCTATGGTCGGCGGGGGAGTGCAGGACACGCCCAGTGTTTGTGCCACTTTAAATTTCTTGTGTCATGAAGGTTGAGTGACAAGAGTTGCCCTTCTTCCCCCTCCTGAGGAGACTATACTCACCTCCTTGGATCAAGCTGCAGAAGGAAATACCAGTAACTGTCAAAGAGGGCACTGGCGTTTTGCAGTGAGTAGGGTCTCCCCAGTGATTTTACTATACTCTACCTTTTAGCATGTCCAACGCTTGCCATGCTCACCCAGAATAATGAGTTATACTTCTCCTTAAAAAAAAAAAAAATAATCGCACGAGGACGAGGACTTCTAGTTCATGCCATAAAAGTAACCTATGTATTTGGTGCATCTGTGATACATTCTAGACCTGTGAGTTCTCAACCTGTGAGTCGCGACCCCATAATCTAAGACCATCAGAAAATATAGATATTTGCATGACAATTCGTAATAGTAGAAAAACCACACTTACTAAGTACCGATGGAAACGATTTTATGGCTGGGAGTCACCACAGTATGAGGAACTAGGAAGGTTGAGAACCACTGTGCTAGAAAAGAATGAATGGATAAGGTTCTGCCGGGCGGTGGTGGCACATGCCTTTAATCCCAGCACTTAGGAGGCAGAGGCAGGTGGATTTCTGAGTTTGAGGCCAGCCTGGTCTACAGAGTGAGTTCCAGGACAGCCAGGGTTACACAGAGAAACCCTGTCTCGAAAAACCAAAAAAAAAAAAAAAAAAAAGAATGAATGGATAAAGAGCAGATAGATGTGTTTGATCTCTCCCATCCTCATTTTTTAATCTGTAAAATGAAAATGCTAGATACACTCAATACAACATCCTGTCAGAGAACAGCTGGCATATACATACAGTACCGGGGCTGACCTAGCCAGCCCTTATGTTCTACGGGGCTGACCTAGCCAGCCTTTATGTTCTACGGGGCTGACCTAGCCAGCCCTTTATGTTCTACGGGGCTGACCTAGCCAGCCTTTATGTTCTACGGGGCTGACCTAGCCAGCCCTTTATGTTCTACGGGCCTGACCTAGCCAGCCCTTATGTTCTACGGGGCTGACCTAGCCAGCCCTTTATGTTCTTCCCGTTCCTGGAAAGCACTGTTTAAGGATGTGCAGCTGTTGACAAGGGCAAGGGACGAGGCCACCACACGTGGATCCTGCTGTGTCCAGCTCAGTCCTGTTACTCAGAAGCTCACTGGGCTCTTCATGAAGGTGATAGGTCATAAAGATGTCTATAAGCCACACAGGTATCCTGCTTTCATGAAGCGGCCACTCGTACTTAATGAAATGAAAATGATTGTAATAATACAAGACTAAGGAAGCAGAAGGATGAAGTCAAAAGACTAGCTAGACTCCATAGCTCTCCTTCACGTGTGACCAACACAGCTTGGGTAGGAAGCTACCTTTAGAAGCCAGTATACTTAATTATAAAACAAGCATAGAAACGTTGTTCCTACATAGGATTGTGTTCCATTGGAAAAAAAACAATGTTAGTATTTATATAATAATGTAACTAAATATTTAATGCCAGTGGACAAATTCAAAAGGGACTATGTAGGCTTGGATGAAGAGTCCTCTGCAACTTGGCTCAAAGACATAAAAGAAAAATAAACTGGCCAGGCGGTGGTGGCGCACGCCTTTAATCCCAGCACTTGGGAGGCAGAGGCAGGCAGATTTCTGAGTTCGAGAGTTCGAGGCTAGCCTGGTCTACAGAGTGAGTTCCAGGACAGCCAGGGCTACACAGAGAAACCCTGTCTCGAAAAACAACAACAACAAAAAACAAAAACAAAAAAACAAAAAAAAACAAAAAACAAAAAAAGAAAAATAAACTGAAAAGATGCTCTTTATATCCAAAGGAAAAGGGGTATTAATGCAAGGGTACCCATTCTCAAATCACTTCATAAATTTAATTTTTAAAAATCCCCACACCATTTTTGGACCTGTTCAGAATAATTATGAGCGTCATCCAAAAGCCTGAACTTACAGAAAACAAAGGATACCATAGTTTACCGTCAGATGGACAAAGTGAAGGGAAAATTTGCCACCAGCTATTTTAACAAGGCAAACTATAAAGCTGTTAATTTATAAAGTATAATAAACAAGATTACTAGCCATAACACACTCCAGCTTATTTTCTACTCTGCTAGAGGTCATGAACTAGTGTTGACAGCACATTGGTTTATAAATATCCCAAATGGATGGTATTGAAGGTAAGCGTATGTGGCTATTATCAACACAGTGATGTAGAACTATGTAGTTATTGCCATAGAATGATATTAACAATATGCTAGTGTGGTGGTTTAAACAACAGTGGTCCCCAAAGCTCATATATTTGAATGTTTGGTCCCCAGTTGATGGAAATGTTTGGGAAGGATAAGGAGGTGTGGCCTTGTTGGAGGAGGTGTGTTACTAGATATCCTTTGTGGTTTCGAAAACTCATAGCATTCCCAATTAGCTCGTGGATCAAAATGTAACTCTGAACTCTGCTTCAGGGCCACGCCTGCCAGCCTGTTGCCACACTCCCCATCATATGACAGTCAGGAACTCTAACTCTCTGAAACTGTAAGTCTCAAATAAACTCTTTTTCTATAAGTTGCTGTCTTAGTTAGGGTTTTACTGCTGTGACCAGACACCATGACCAAAGCAACTCTTCTTGTAAGGGATCTCATTTAATTAAGGCTGGCTTACAAGTTCTGAGGTTCAGTCAAGTATCATCAAGGTGGGAGCATGGCAGTATCCAGGCATTCTTGGGATTGGGGGAGCTGAGAGTTCTACATCTTCATCCAAAGGAAGCCGGGAGCAGACTGTGTTCCGGGAACAAGGAAGGAATGTCTAAAAGCCCTACAGTGACACACTTCCTCCAACAAGGCCACACCTCCTAATAGTTCCACTCTCTGGGCCAAGCATCTTCACACCACCACAGTTGCCTTGGTCTTGGTGTCTTATCACAGCAGTAGAAAAGTATTTGTAGGTATAATGTTATTGTGCCCTATGTAAAGCTTATCCTTGTATAATTCAAATGCTAATTTCTGTGACTCCATATGTGGTTGCAATCACTAACCTGAGAATCTCATGTCACAACATTGTGTAAACATTGCTATCCCAATTATTCCCTGGTTGATCAATAAAGCTAGCTGATCAGCCAGTGACTGAGCAGGGGAGGGAATAGGACTGGACTTCCTCCCAGCCAGGGGAGGAGACAGGAAATAGAAACAGGGAATCACCCAAGGGGGGAGAGTCCCAGAGACACTGTGAGAAAACACCCGAAGCAGAAAGAGGCAGATCTATACTAAAAGTGCAAGTATCACAAGGATTTTGACCAGGAGGTAGACAGATTAGCCTAGAGGATTAAAATAAAGCAATACTGCTCAGTTGTTGTGCAGTTAAAGCTTGATAAATAAATATAATAGTCCAGTCTCAATTACTTGGGAGTTATCTAAGTTAAGAGAAAAACTGTAACATACGTATCATAAAGCCACTAACAAGTATTGACCCCATTTGGGAAGAATAAAATGCCATATATGTGTACATATGTAGAGGAAAAAGGAAGAGTTTCACGCCAATATACTAATAATAGCTACAGTCTACTTAGCTGCAGGTGCTGAGTTTATGGGTGAGTGAAATCTTTTTATTCATCTGTAATGAATATGTATTAGTAATTAAAATACAAATTTCAAACATTTTAGAGTGTTCATAACATGTAGATTCTATTTATTCTTATTTTCAGCCAAATTTTCAGGGGGGAAAAATGCAGATCTGGCCTTTAATACATAGTTAATATTTATCATGATCCTCCATCAAAGATACGCATTCATCAAAGAGTAATTAAATCAAACATTCCCGATTCTCTTTAACATTAAGTCTGCAGACAATCCACAAACCGAAATAATCTTTTTTTTTTTTTTTGCTATAAAATTGGAAACGCTTTTTCCAATTCCTGCTTCACAACTTCTCTAAGAATAATACAGCTGTTTATTTAATCGGGGAAGTACGGTCTTTAAACCGATGCTTTGTGCGGACATCGGAATCCGTTGCTCCGGTTGCTAGGACACAACACTGCGCTTCTTGTAGTACAACCTCCTGGGCCCAACTGGTCCAGGCTTAGGTCTGGCCCTGACCCAGCTGGGAGAATTCAAGATTTATTAATGCCGTGGCAGCAGAATAAGGCAGTTACTCATGACGACTTTTTTACACAGGACAAGTACACCCAGGCAATCCCAAAGTGCAAAAGCCACAAGCAAACAGCTGAAAGTGTTGTGTTCATACCGGAAGGGGGAGGCTACGGAGAAGGGCGAGCCTGCAGACTTCAACTCTGCACCTTTAGTTGCTGCCCTGAATTTCACCTATTTTTGTCCCAGACAGCAGCCTGTCGCCACCGTCAGTGAGTTGAACTTAACATAGTGGGGAGAAGGGTGAAAAACTGATTCTTGAATAAGTTTCATGGATTGTATCTCTTGTTCTTATGACTAGAAATGTTATAATTTAAGAATATCCAGAATTGGCGGGAAAAAATTGTACGTCTATGAGTTGAAAGATATAAATTATTTCAAATGTAATTTGAGCATTTGTGAGCATAGTGTCAGCATGGGGTTGGGGGAGCATAGTGCAACGGAGCATGTGCCGCGTTGCCTTAGTTACCACGGTAACATTAGACATGCTAAGCCTCATCTTAACGGCAGCACAATATTCCACGCTGTGATTTCTATGATTATTATATAAACTTTATTTCCAAGTTTTTGCCTCTTTTAATAATATGATCACTATATATATATAAAATTTTCATTTCAAAGGATGTCTTAAGACAGCTTCCAGAAAGAAATCACTCTTATAAACATTTTAAGGCCACACTGAAAAATTATTTTCTAAGGGGTTGTAGAAATTTTTGTTTCTATTAGCAACATATAAATGCCTACTTCCTTCTGAATTTATTCATTTTAGGATTCATTTAAGTGCTTTCCTCTCTCTCTCTCTCTCTCTCTCTCTCTCTCTCTGACTTAATTCACTTGTTTTTTTTTTTTTTTTACATAAAAACCCTTATGTGGTTGCCATACCTGGACCCTGGGTCTTCTGAACAGAGACACTGGTGTGGGTTTTCACAAGATGGCCAGAGAACTCCCGATAAGGAGACTTGCTGAACACAGTCTCCTTCCAGAGGTCAGGGGTGAAGTAGCTGTACATCTTGAAGGTAGCATGAAAGGGTGCCTCAGCAAAGCGCCCAGGGTAACAGCACAGCCCCTGGCTACTGGGTAGCGGTCTTGAATATTGGCTATGAGCAGCAGCTTCTTGGGCCCAGGAACAGAGATAGTGTCAGCGTCTCTGGGCCAGGGAAGAGACACACCAACAGAGTCACCTTGCACAGAACAGCGTGGGGCTTGGTCATCTTGTTCTCCTGGTTGCTTTTCTGCACAGGGAGAGTGGAAAAGCTTGACGATCACAATGGTCCCTCGGACGGCAGTGGCTACCTCCCTGGAGCACTTTAACACCAAAACCAACGTGACCTTCGAACTCCCCAATAACAACAAAGCCTTGAACCTGGTCTGCTGTCCAGTCCAGATCTGCTTCTTCACAGGCACGATCCTTACAACCTCATCCTTCAGGGATGCACTCAGGGAAACGTCAGCAATTTCAGATTCCTTAATGGGCAGGGAGAACAGGTAAATCTGCCTCATGGACTTGATCTTCATGTCCTTGAGCAGGTGGCCCAGGGATTCACTCCTTGTCTTTGCTATACCTCCATTGCCACAGCCTCTACCATGACTGTGGCTTCAAGACCCACTGGACTAGCATCATCACCATTTGATATTTTCCAGAAGGAGGAGGGAAAGGGGGAGGAAAGAAGAAAGGAAGAAAACATGAAGGAGGAGGAGAAAGAAAGGAGGAAAAGGGAGGGGGAACTGGAGAAGAAAGAAGAAAGGAGAGGAGGAAGAGAGAAAGAAGGGGAAGGGGAGTTGGAGGAGGTAGAAAGAGAGGGAAGAGGAAGAGGGGGAGGAGGAAGGAGGGGAGGAGAAAGAAGGCAGAGGAGGGAGAGGAGGAGGGGGAGCAAGAAGGAGGACTCATTTGTTCTTTAAAACTGAATAGTCACAAAGCTATTTGTGATTTTGGAGCCACAAAGATGTCTCAGTGGTTACAGATGACTGCAGCTAAGATAGATGACCTGAATTCAACTCCCAGAACCCACATGTAGGAGAAAACCCACTCCCTCTGATTCTCTGTATAGCCCTGACTGTCCTGGGACTCGATCTGCAGTCCAGGCTGGCCTCGAACTCAGAATCTGCCTGCTGCTGGCATTAAAGGCTGCCATTTTCTCTCTTTAAGACAAAGTCTCACTATGCAGCAGCCCTGGCTGGCCTCGAACTCACAGAGACCCACTTGCTTCTCCATCTCCAGTCCTGGGATTAAAGGTATATACTACCATGTCAGTCCCATTTTTTTTCACATCCTGATTTTAATCTGCAGGTGAGACCAAAGGCATTTCAGTAACTTTGAACAAGAAGAAACTTTAGGTTGAGACAGAAGTGCTTTTTAACCTTATTGCATTAGTCATTCTCTGATCTAAACACAGGTAGTTAGATAATACTTATTCACCTTCATTAAGTCTACCTTACTTCTGACATCATCCCTGTCATCACGAAATCAGATTTCCCTCTGCTTAGCAAGAAGGGCAGGGCTGTTTCTATAATATCGAGAGCCTGTTTCTGTGGTCGGAAGGGTTCTGCTCCCTGAAGACTTGGCACAGCAGTGGGGCAAGACGGCATCTGTGCGGTAGAACATTGTATAGAATCAAGTTTGCTCCCTTGAGGTTGCAAGCTGGATTTGTCATGCAAGCTTAACGCTTGCTCGCCAACCTTGCAATCATTAACCAGCGAGAGCTCTCTGAGGCTGTGTTTACGAGGCCAACAGTACAAAGGACAGGGTTTTCTTGACATGAGGAAAGTATCCGAAGTGTCTCCTCCCTACACGGCGTATGTAAATAACAATAAGAAAGGCTAAAGTTGAGTCTCTACAGCAGCTGCCTGGGCAGGTGCCGACTAGCGTTACAGGTCAGGATTCATACAGCAAAGGTGGGAAGGACAGAATTGACAGGTTAGTTTCAGGAACAGAGAGCAGCTCAGATGAGAGGCTTCCAGGTGCAGAGGTTGTGTGGAAGTAGGTGGTATTATCATCCACCCCATCTGACCCTAATCCACCAATGCAATACTCTCCTGAAATGGCATTTCATAACCACCACCCAGTTTTGTTTTGTTTTTTTACCGAAAGCATTTGTAATTCCTCAGCGCACCGTATACTTTATGTGTTTTATTTTGTGACTTCTGTTGAACTGTAAGCTCACAGAGGGAAATAATTCTATTTTCCCTTATGGGTGCTTCCTAAAGGCAAAGATAGACATTGTCGTTGTTAGGGTTGATATTTCGGTGATGGGACCATGACCAAGACAACTCGGGGAGGGAGGAGATTATTTGGCTTTTGTGTCTACGTCACTGCTCATCATTGTCTTAGTCCAGAGATCCTTAACCTGTGAGTCTCAACCCTTGGGGGGGTGGTCAGATGACTCTTTCACGGGGGGGGGGTGTCGAATATTAGGTCCTGCATATCAGACATTTACATTATGATCTGTAACAGTAGCGAAATCACAAACTAGCAACAAAAATAATTTTACGATTGGAGGTCAACACATGAGGCACTGTATTAAGGAATCACAGCATCGGGAAGGGTGGGACCCAGTGGTCTGGGACCCAGTGGGACCTACTGTTCTGTTGCTGTGAAGAAACATCATGACTAAGGAAATTCTCATTAAAGGAAGCATTCAATAATCGGGGGCTTGCTTGAAGTTCTAGAGATGTAGTTCACTGTCACGGCAGTCGGCGTGGCAGGCAGCAGGCATGGGGCTGGAAACATGACAGAGCTGCATCCTCATCTGCAGGCAGACAGAAAGACCAAGCCTGGCATGGGCCTTTGAAACCTTAGCATCCACCACACTTCCTCCAACAACGCCATGCCTCCCCATCCTTCTGTTCCCATCAGGAGAGTTCTATTCCCTGGTGACTGTATGACCCGTGGGGCCGTCCTTATTCAAACCTCCACAGACATGGGAACTTTTTGTTTTGATTTTGTTTGGTTTTGTTCAAGATCTCTCTGTGTAGCCCTGGCTGTCCTGGAACTCACTCTGTAGACCAGGCTAGCCTCAAACTCAGAAATCTACCTGCCTCTGCTCCTCTGGTTTCTGGAATTTAAAGGGTGCACCACCAGGTCCAACTTGGCACTTAAATTTTAATCTTCACTCTCAAAGTCGAGTGGACTCTGCTGATTCTCCTCCCCTCAATCTAGAGCTCCATCTTAGAATCTTAGACTCTTTCCCCTTTGGCTGATCAAAGGGAAGATTCTTCTAGCCTCTTCCCTGGATGGTGGGACTCCACCTGGAACTGGAGTTTCTGCATCGCCCAGGGACAGTGGGACAGCAGCTCCTTTACCTCAGCCATCCCTTCAGTTGCCCAGCTCCTTGACCCTGCTTTATCTTCTGAGCAAAGAAACTTCTAGTCTTCAGGGGTCTGTAGCCTCAGACCCTCTGGGGGTGGGGGGCAGGAGTAAAACAAAAGATAGAGTTCGGAGTTCAAAAAACTCAAAAGCCTCACCCCAATCCCCAGGAGGGTGAAGGGGAAAAAAATCACCTTTCCCCCACACCACCCATTAATGTACCTGACCCAACAGGAAATGAGTTCCATGTGTGTTTCTTTCTTAAATTATTAATATACGCCCTGCCACATTAGCTCAGACTATGAAACCAGGGAAACCCATTGCATGGCTTTACTGTACATTAAGGAATGCCTTCGTAAATATTTGTCTTCTTTTTGATGTAGTTGGTAGGGCATGCCAAATAAGGAACGTGTAGCAAGACAGTAAATGCTCTGCCCAGCACTTCACAGAAGACTGAGCCAGGGTCCGCAGTGGGGGAGGGGGACATCAGCTTAAATGCCTGACAGCTCACATGTGTAAGGCATTCCACTGGCAATTTAATAATGACAGTAATTATATGTCTGATGGCACTTGGAAAATTTTATATTATCTGTGTTTGGGAAAATATTTGTGAATTTCTGAGGGGCACGCCATCACTACCGTCAACCTAGGTTTCCAGTTCTCTTGGGAACACAAAAGGACTGAAAGGTTGCCCTTAAAAGATCTACTTAACTTTTGAAGAGATGTTTCTGTACAGGTTCAGTCTTTTCTGAGTCCTGGTCTAAATATCTCTTTTTGTTTTGTTTTTTAAGATTTTTATTATTGGGTTGTGTATGTGTGTGTGTCTGTGGGTCTCTGTGTGGATAGGTACATATGTGTGGGTATACCCAAGGAGACAAGAGGTTTCCAATCCCCTTGGAGCTGGAGTTACAGGTAACTTGGGTTCTGGGGATTGAAGATGAGTCCTCTGGAAGAGCACTCTGAACTGCTGAGCCATCTTCCAGCCCCACAGACACCTCATTTATGAGACTGTCTTATGGGATAAGGAGGCAGGTCCAAACACTTCTTTAAAAGAGATCCAAATCGAACTAAAAGTCTACTAGGTTTTTCAGCTAGTGTGTCTCCCTACTTAAAGTCCTGGATGTTACCTAGGTAAGCACACTTGCCTTGAAAGAATTTGTAGCTTCTGCTATGGGAAGATACCCAATGTCTTTTGGATCTGCTCTGAGACACCGTAGATCTTAGTGCTGCTGAGTTTCCCATCACAGTGACAATACAGAGAGTCCTACCTTACTGTCCCCTTCCCAACACACAAAACACAGTAGCCCAGCTCGGACATTCCTCATTAATAGCCCATATATCTGTTAGGGCTTTTCTGCATTGCTCTGTGGTCATGAGCACAAACTTACATCCAAATTAACCCCATTCAACTTCCCTTCGAGCTCCTGCTACTTCCTTTCAACCATCTACTGATCTCTGCTAGGTCCTCATCAATAAGTCATCAATACATGGTATGTCTGCTAAGTCCTCATACCTCATACGTATTGTCAATATGTGGTATGCCTGTTCACTCGCTTTGTATCTATAAAGCGTCCTACTTCAATCTCTAGTGAGTCTCTCCCATTGTCATTTTACCCCCAAAATGAGCTATACCTTCTCTTCTTAATAGGGACGGGAAATGTTCTATATAGGACAGGTTTTATCTATTTCCCTTCCACCTTCACATAATGACAAAGTCTCACACATTTCTAACCAAAGTGGATGAGGTGAAGTGAAAAAGGAAGTAAAGGACCGAGAGGCCAGGAGTTGCATAGCACAAGATGTTCCTGAATCTGGTTACCTCTGTCACCTAGACATAAGGATGCCCTCTGAACTTCATCAAACTCCATGAATTCCAAGAAGAATTAACAAGAATTAACAAGAAGTCTGGGGATGGGGAGGCAGAAATGGCTTAGCAGTTAAGGACATGTACCTCTCTTGCAGAGGACCCAAACTCAATTCCCAGCACCCATGTCCAGTAAGCCACAAAGGCCTGTAAGTCTAGAGCCAGAGAGTATGATGCCCTCTTCTGGACTCTGCAGGTACCTGTGCATGCATGGCATGCACTCACCTACACACACGCAAACACACACACACACACACACACACACACACAGATACACACACACACATGGTAGCACATAAAAAACAAAAATAAATCTTTAGTTAAAAAAAAAAGAAAAATATTTGTTTTCAAAATCAAATATCTGCTTGCCAAAGCTCCTATTACTGCTGCTGGTTCCAAGCTAGCATGCCAAAAATGAGTGACAGATTCGTCAAGATCCCTTCAGCTGCCTTTACAGACAGAGCCTTAGAACTCTTAAGCATCACAATACCTTCCTCATTGAATTATCATTTTCTTGTTGATGCTTTATTTTGCTTTCAAAGCATAAGGAGGGGGAGGAGGAAGAGGAAGATGAGGAAGAAGATGAGGAAGAGGAAGACGATGGCAACTAGGAACTATAGTGTCAATCGGTGGTTAACCATATTAACAGAATCTGGTAAAGATAAAAAGAATGTAACACCTAAAATTTGTCACTTTGGCTTAGCAATTATTTTGTGCTAAAAGCCAAGCAGGACTACATAGTAAGATCTTGTGTCAGAAAGAAAGAGCAAAACGACAACAACAAAAACCCTCTGACTTCTTTCTCCAACATTCCGAAGCCCACCTCTGTGGCTTTGGACCCCATTTACAGGAGAGCTGGACACTTGGTGGTGGCTGCTGACTGGCAGTTGTGTCACATTCACTCTGTTTCTTTGCCGTGTTTTATGCGTCTCTTGAAACATATCTGCCTTTCAGTCTTGACTTCCCATTCCTCTAGCTCTGCCCGGACGCTTCCATTTTACTTGTCTATCTGTCGTGAGGTGAAAGTGTGGATAAAGTAAACAAACAAACAAACGAATGAATGAATGAATGAATGAATGAGATGGATTGATCGGTAGGGGGGGGATGGGTGAGGGATGGGCAAAAGCACAGGTGGGACATGAAAGAGGGGAGTCTGGCAGGGAGGTGACTAAGCAGGGATTAGTGGGGAGCAGGATGGGTAGGGATGAGGGAAAGCCACAGAAACAGACTTCCTCCCAGTACGCCCTCATAGTATCTAACACATGCGCTGATTTGAAGCAATGAAAACACTTAAAAATGTTTCGTTACTAGTTACTAATTAGTGAGTCATTTAGTTACTTTCCCACTGGAGCATCTGAGGAGCTGGGTCTGCAGTGGATCCTGGAACTATGCTGGTTACCTGGTCCCCAGATGTCTGTGGGAATCTCCAGACATCGACTGAACAAGCAGCATTGAAATGTTAACATGGCTTAGCATAGATCTATAAATATTTGGGGCTGGGACTTAGAAGTGATTCTGAAATCCCTGCCCAAAAGAATCTGAGCTTAAGCTAGAAGGTATCGTCAGGGGAAACCCTCGCATAAGGATGCCATCTTTACGTGTCCTGATACTAGAACATCTTCATGTTTTCTTACTCTTGGACGCTGTCTTCACCTCCTCTCTTCTCTCGCTCAGGGACAGCAATTACGTGAAAAGCTTGGTTTCCTCCTTTGATTGTTCAGTCAGCCTGAGTAACTAGAAGTGGATTGTTCTTTTTACTTGTTCTTCACATAGGAGCAGGCAGATTCACAATCGCTCTGAAGAAGCCATATTTTAAAAATTTGAAATAAGGACATAGGCCAGGCCAGCTTCAGGCCTATAACCAGCACAGACACATGGGTCCCAGGCTTACATGCTACCATGTTTGGTTCAATATTCTGCTGGCGCCACCCAGCAATCATTAATTTTTAAACAAGGAGCCCGTCTTTTGCCACTCCCTGCTGATAACAACACCATCACACAAACTAGCTATCATGAAGAAAGGGGGTTCATTTAATGGCAGTTTCAGATGTTGAAGGTTGAGGGGACCGCAGTTGGCAATGGCCTTCTTGCATGTGGTGCCTCAAGGTGGTACAGTCCCTGACCAGGCTAAATCTGCAATGAAAAAAAGTCACATGACTAGATTCTACCCAAGGGAACAGAGCACAAATCTCTTCAACATGGAGAGCGAATGTGGTGGTTTGTGTATGCTCGGCCCAAGGAGTCATACTATTAGAAGGTAGAGTAGGTGTGGCCCTGTGGGAGTGGGTGTGGCCCTGTTGGAGTACGTGTGGCCTTGTTAGAGTAGGTGTGTCACTGTGGGTGTGGGCTTTAAGGCCCTCATCCTAGCTGCCTGGAAGTCAGTCTTCCACTAGCAGTCTTCAGAAGATGTAGAACTCTCATCTCCTCCTGCACCATGTCTGCCTGGATGCTGCCATGTTCCCGGCTTGATGATAATGGACTGAACCTCTGAACCTGTAAGCTCAGCCTTAATGAAATGTTGTCCTTATAAGAGTTGCCTTGGTCATGGTGTCTGTTCACAGCAGTAAAACCCTAACTAAGACAGCAAATGTCAATGAATTTAGAAGACAAATCATATGCACAGTGTTACAGGGTCTCCTCTCTTCATTTCCTGTTGGCCCTGTAAAGCATCCATCGAGTGTCGTGCCGGGTCACTGGTTTTACAAAACAAGGCTCTCTGTTCTGCAAGGGAAGGAGTCATACAGATAAAGAAGGGCCATTCTCTCTTTATGTTTTGGTACAACATCACAAAAACCAAACGAACACCATCGCCCGCCATTTAAAGAGGAGCAACACACACAATTTCCGAAAGAAATCTCCAAGGATGGTATAATTTTCTCATAAATATTTACAGGGGCTCATAGCTGGACATCAGTCACTTCCTTTATCTAGATACTTTTTATGATTTAGGGCCACACAACATCGACATCTGACTGAGAAAAATCTGTGAAGCTAATTCAGAAAGAACCAAGAATGCCAAAAATAAATGTTTCCATCCAGAGCTGAAGAATGAGTTGCTTGTGTATTCATGGGTTAAATGTGGGTCTTATTTACCCAGTTTTGCAAAGCCAACACCTATCAGAAACACGCATTCTTACTTTTGCTGATGTAGACTGGGTCTCAAAGCAGTACAATGCCCGTTCATGAAAAGGAACAAAGAACACGTTTGTGTCTTTATCTGAGAATGCTTGCCAGAATCCATTCCAAATGAGCAGAGTAACATTTGCTTTTACAGTTGTATATTTTACTGAATTCCATAAACCCAGAGCTGAGCGGATTTTTGCATGTAGGGAAATAATCTGATATCAGGAAAGAGAGGATACAGCCGAGCTGAAACGTTGGCGCCTCATCCGTTGCCCATCTTTGATCTCACTGAAGTCATAATAGACTCCATTTAGGGTTCTCAGAGCCCAAGTTTGAGCATCGCTTCCCCACTCAGGCACTGACCAAAGCGCTAGCACGGGGAGCTGTTGCAGACGGTGTTAGAAACTGTGGCAAGACCGGCTAGCTCCTGGCCTCCATGTTCCCGCTCTAAGTTCCCGCACTAACGGCGGCCCGGCTGGCCAGAAGCGCCAGCCCGAGACCCACAAGATGTTGGTGTGGCAAGATGTTGGTGTGGCTGTTGCCTCTGCCGGTCAGCTCCGTGGCCTCCAGCTCCCAAAACCCAGGGATTATCCGCCACCCTCATGCGGTAGATAGAACAATTCCAGAACCCAGTAGAAATAAGACTCTCAATGCTTAAAGAATAACCAAATAGATTTATATATTAGCAAATACTCAATACACAAGATGCCCACACAATTAGAATTGTTAACCCAAATTATCTAACCTTAATATAAGTAACTGCTAGAGACACGAGGGTAACATCTCCTGCCATCATCTTTCTCCTCCTTTCTTCCTCCTTCTCTCCTCCTCCCAACTCCTAGCTCCGCCTACCTCTTCTCTATCCAATGACAGAGCTCTTGCCAAGAGTTGAGAGCGACTCATCAACTCTTTCTTCATCCCAAGGTATCTCATACAATAGTGATATCTCAACACAGTGGCCAATGGATGAACTGATGCACAAGTTGGGTTATTCTCTAGTGCTCTTCTGTCTTTAGATACCTGCTATCTTAGACTTCTATCTAGTACTCTGTTATATTGTTTTATTACAGACAAGGTCCCTTAGTGGACCTGGAACTCACTGAAGAGGTAGACCGGCTGGCCAAGAAGCTCCAGGGGTCCTCCTATCTCTAGCCCATCCACACTGGGTTTATAGATGTGTGCTGCCCCACCCAGCTTATCTATGTGCATTGTGGAGACCCAAACTGAGGTCCCCACGCATGTGTGGCAAGCACTTTTCTAAGTGTTGCATGGTAGTTTTCTACTCCCCTCTCAGTGTGGGAGGAACAGCTCAGGGACCCCAGGAAGCAAACAAAAGGCCATATGTCTGGGAGAAGAAAGAATGGGAAGATTCATGAGGACCCTTCCCTGGCAGTATAAACGGGATTAACCTGAGGCAGTACAACATAGGAGACAACCCCTTCTCCTGGGGTCATTTAAACCAAGAGCGAGCCCATTGTACAGAGATCAGGGACACAGAATACTTCAGAATCATGACACACCCCACCCAATGGGGATTTCAGTTCATTCTAGAACCAGGGCACCAGGTTTTTACTGTATACCAGGAAATGTCCACCCAATGAGGTAACCTGTGGGTGATTAGAAACCAGAAGACTCAAGTAATGAATGAAAGATGTTTGAAAAGCTATACATTAGCCGGGCGGTGGTGGCACACGCCTTTAATCCCAGCACTTAGGAGGCAGAGGCAGGCGATTTCTGAGTTCGAGGCCAGCCTGGTCTACAGAGTGAGTTCCAGGACAGCCAGGGCTACACAGAGAAACCCTGTCTCGAAAAAAACAAATAAAACAAAAAAAAAAAAAGAAAGAAAAGAAAAAGAAAAAAAGAAAAGCTATACATTAAATCCCTGCCAGACCCCAAAGTCATAGATAGGCTTTACGGATCGGATCGTTCAGATGAGAACACATCCGTACCGACCCACTGTGCTAGATAGTTTTGTGTCATCTTGACACAAGCTAAAGTCATCTGAGAGGAGGGAACAGCAACTGAGAAACTGCCTCCAAGAAGAGCTGACTGTAGGCAAGACTGTAGGACATTTGCTTAATTAGTGATTGATGGTGAAGGACCCCGCCCATTGTGGGTGGGGCCACCCCTGGACTAGACTGGTGGTTTCTATTGGGAGCCATAGGGAGCAAGCCAGTAAGCAGCACCCCTCCATAGCCTCTGCGTCAGCAGCCACGTCCAGGTTCCTGCCCGTGTTAGTTCCTTTTTTGACTACCTTCAGTAATGACCTATGATGTGGAAGCAAGCCCCCTCAACTTGCTTTTGGACTGGTGTTTCGTCACAGCCATAGAAACCCTGACTAAGACAGCCGCCAACGTCAGACAAGCAGGAATGATGGGAGATATCCCAGGAGAGTTAAAGAGAGTCGCGCAGGCCACCACATGAGAAGCATCCAGAAGATCAGTCTGATACTTATAATTATTACGTAATATTTTAATAGCTAGATGGTTTTTAAATCAACTTTGATTTGACATACAGTTAGCCAGTCACTTTGCAACTGCTAATCTTAGACCTTAGAAACTTGAATATCATAACACATTATCTTTAATTCTTATTTTCTATATTACTTTATAACATCTTCTACCTTAAATAACTTGTTTGGCTCTTTATCACTTAAAAAAGCCTTTAGTTTTTTACTGTGTAAACATATATTTAATCTTTATACATAAGTTCTTATTTATTAAAATTATTTTTATCTTTTAGTTTTTTTCATTTTTTAATATCATGAGACATAATATTCATGTAGATAGGTCTTCTACTTTTTTAATTTTTAAAATAAAATTGACTGGGATAGCCTACATAGCTTTTTTATTGTAAAAAATATTAATATCTAACCATTATTTTGTGATTTTAGGCCAGCATAAATAGAAGGAGGAAAATAGCAATTATCTTAGAAGATAGGGCAGAAGCCCTGTATTTGGGTCTTTAAAACCCCATTTTAGTATTAGTTTGTGTTAAAGAGGTCAAACATATCTTTAAATTCTTTAAGAGTGTGTGTGCATATGCGTGCACGAATGGGCATGTGTGTGTGTGTGTGTGTGTGTACGTGTGCACGTGTGTAAAAAAGGCATATACATAAGTAACTTTTATCTAAAGGGAAGGGCAGGCTCTCTAGGCAGTAAAACTCAATAGAACCCACCTGAACAGTTCTCTTGAGGCAGCAGCTGTCGTGTTGTATATCAGATAAACTGTATTAAAGTTAAAACGTTAAAATCATAACATAAACATCTTTGTAGCTTCAGGAAGTTGAAGGAAGAGATAAAATAGAGGAACACTTTAAGTGTCTCTAAGAAATATCATCTTGATTTTAGTTTTTACCTTTTGTATTTATGTCTCAGGCTGCTTTGTCCTCCTTCCTGTCTCACAGGGGTCCATCCGACCCAAGACAGGGGTTAAGAACATACTGGGTCTCCTATGGGAGGCCCAGACCCCATTTTCCAGAGTTGGCGTTTTGGGATAAAACACCATAGGACAATTTGGCAGCAGCAGATGCTCTGTCTTAACTGAGACGGGACTCACTACCCTGTCGGTATACAAGAAATAATTTAGGGATTGGGTTTGGAAGTTTGAGCTTGTAAAAACCTCATTTGTAGAAAGGAAGACCCGAGGGAAAGGAGAAAAGAGATGTGAAGGTGGGAAACATTTCAGATGCTTTGTCACTCTCTCAGTCCGGGGTCCATGTGTGTGGAACGTATGTTCTGTGTCGGCTTACACTTCCAGATCATAGTCCATCATTGTAAGAAATCAGGACAGGAACTCAAGCAGGGTTGGAAGCTGAAGGCGGGAGCTGATGCGGAGGCCATGGAGGGTGCTTCTTACTGCCTTGCTTTCCCTAGCGTGCTCAGCCTGCTTTCTTATCAAACCCTGGACCACCAGCCCAGAGATGGCACCGCCCACAAGGCTGGCCCCTCCCCTATTGATCGCTAACTGAAAGAATGCCTTACAGCTGGATCTCCTGGAGGCATTTAGTCAACTGAGGCTCCTTCCTCTCTGATGACTCTAGCTTGTGTCAAGTTGACACACAAAACCAGCCAGAATAATCAGGAGGTTTTCCGGATCTGGGGCCTCTCCAGTCACACTCCCTGCAGCGCACGCGCGCACACACATACACACAGCTAAATGGGTAGAAGCCATTTTTATTGATTTTATAACTGTACTATTAAGAAAAAGAGAGAACTTTGCCCTCATCCTCTGAGGCCTCAAGAATTGAAAGTAATGTAAGACCTGACGCCATTTCTGGTCCTCTGAGCCCCTTATCTCTATTTTTTGGTTTTTTATTTTTGTCTTTGATCCCTGTGTCTGTTTTGGAGTGGGCTGACCACATTTACAGAGCTGTTTAGTCACAACAAAATCTACATTATGCCGTGGCTCTAAACAGCCTCTAACCCAACTTCACAGTGCAAACCCAGCAGCAGGAAACCAGTTGGCCCTTGGAGGTGATATTCTGTTTTGAAATGTTTACCTCACTTTTCTATGTTTTTAAATCTACAAAACCTCTTTTAGAGCCAGATTTTAGGGAAGATTTTCTTTTTTTTTTTTTTTTTTTTGGTTTTTCGAGACAGGATTTCTCTGTATATCTCTGGCTGTGCTGGAACTCACTCTGTAGACCATGCTGGCCTCGAACTCAGAAATCCGCCTGCCTCTGCCTCCCAAGTGCTAGGATTAAAGGCGTGCGCCACCACTGCCTGGCACGAGGGAAGATTTTCTTAATGAAGGTAAGCAATTTTTTTTTTTACTTGCACTTTAGCAAAACACTACAAGAACTAGAATTTAGAAGCTAGCTAGCGAAACATCTAAGGAGATAAAAGTACTCTTTAGAATCCAGCTGTTTCACACTCTGCCTCTTTCTTCAGGTGGTCCTCCTGGCTTGTCCTCTCTTAACCTTCTATTTACAGCCACACTTACTCTTTCTTCTTTATGCAGGTGCCAGTTTGACCCAGACTAGCGACAGGGTCCTGAGGAGGAAGGTTCAAGAGACCAGAGATAAAGAAGATAGAACACATGGGCTCCGGAAGTCTTGCACAAGCTGTGTCTAATGCCAAGCAAGAAGTACAGTGTCTTATATACAGTTTCAAGGGGAGAGGTGGAAAAGGTCAGAAGAAATTATCGTGGGATGAAGTCAATGGGGAGCTAACCAAACAATGTTACACAAGGGGGATACAGGGCATCTCAAGAACTTTACTGACCAAGCACACTGCAGCCTTGGGACTGATAACCAGAGCTCCTTACGGTAAGAAAGGTTATCAGTATTAGAAGCCATAGGTCCCCAGGGCTCAAGCCATCACTGACTCTGCATGTTCCTGGTTTAGAGAAGGAGCTTCCTTCTCTATACATCAGGGCCTCAGAGAAAGCCTTGGATCAACCCAGACCTCAGCAGGAAGAGGGTCTTAGACCACACCTAGGGTTTTGGGTTGAGTAAATGAATGTAAGACAGTGTCCTCTCACAACAGGGTTGGGAAAACTGAGTAGAACAGTTCTCGAGAGGAAAAACTTAAGAATTAAGATTTTTTGAAGAAAATCTGAAGTGCCCAGCAGATATCCGGGTCAAGCTGTCCTGGATGCATCCAAGTATGTGAGTCTGGGGCACAGAGAAGTCAGAAACAGAATGGGCATGTGTGCGTGTCCTGGCATCCAGCCATCATCTAAAGAGGCAGAGGGAAAGGAGAAGATTAAAGACACGGTCCCCCAGCCAACAAGCCAAGAAAGGGTGATGGCACCGCTGAGCAGGGTGAAAACCCAGACTGCGTGTGTGACACAGAAGACAAGAGAGGTGCTGGTTAAAGATGAGAGAGGAGAAACCGAGCCCAGTACTAATGAGAGCTACACCAGAGGCAGACAGACGACACTGTCCTTGGAACAGTTTGACAGTGATGGACCAAAGGAGGGGCTAGAGATCATTCTCCTCCAGGTGGGACCACACCCCCGGCTAAACCTGGAGTGTGTGATGTTCTTAGAAATTTGTCTCTTTTTTTTCCTTCTTCAAAACAGAATGGCACTTGAAACAGATACACGACAACAAAAAGATGCTGTAAAAAACTTCACTGCCACCCACGCGTCTCATAAACTGTGAGGAGCTCCCGAGTGACTAGCATTAATAATTTTTATGGGACAGCTCTCCAAGACATCCTGAAAGAATAACTAATAAACGCAATTGTAAAAAGCTGAACAGAAATAGAAAAACTGGCTGGGAATATAATTCACGCCTGGTGAATATCTATGTCGTAATGCTAAGGAAACAACCATAAACACAGGGCGATGACGTCTGTGGTTAAAAAATTCCTACTACAACAAACCCATAACTTGCCAAACACTTGTCCAGAGTTGTAACCCAGTTTTACTCGTGACACACTTGTCCACAGGCTGCTACTGAACTTGTATCATATTCCATTTCACCCCACAGATATTTTTACTGAGAAGACAGGAGGAGGCGGTACTTGCCTCTGAAGGAGACAGAGATGAGTCACAAGCACTCCATGTCTTCAGAAGCTAGCAAAAAAAAAAAAAAAAAAAAAAAAAGTCTCTGCCACCAGGCTGACTGCCTCAATAATAAGGACAGAGACTCCGTCTGTCTGTAGTCAATGCACAGAGGTAGAGGCGGTCTGTGTTAGAGAACGTGTGATCAGATTCAAAATGAAGGTAATGGGCGTATTGGGCAAACAGCTAAATAGATGAGAGTAAGTTAGTAAAAAGATATTTTAGAATACACTGGAATAAATAGGGAAAGAGAAGCAAAGGGTCATAGAAAGAATAGTGTCAAAAAGAAAGAAAGAAAGAAAGAAAGAAAGAAAGAAAGAAAGAAAGAAAGAAAGAAAGAAAGATTGTTGAAAAATTCTGGCCTTGACTGCTGCATAGACTTTCAATAGGGTAGAACGAGATGAAAAAACACAGTGGGGAGAGAGCTGAGAGGGAAGTGGTTCTATCGGGTTTATCCACCAGAAGGGTCCTTGGGCTCTTGACAAAAACCTCTCTGCTCGAGGGCATCCTTTATACTTGCGAGTCGGTACTGTCTCGAGTTCATTCCATACCAGAGTCAAGTATTCTGCAGGAACGATGTGTACGTATGCTTAACAGCCTGCAGGGAAGAAAGGATGTGTGGTGGTAGGGGAGAAGTGGAGGGGGGTTATAGGTTTGTGGGAGTAGGGGAATAGTGAGGAGATAGTGAGTAATCAGGGGGTGCCTGCTCTGTTTCCTTCTTCCTCTGACTGATACTGTCTTCTCGAGAAAGAGCACTTTGAGCTGGGTCACCTGGAAATATTGTACAAGAATACACAAAAGGAGGCTGCTAACCCGTCTCAGCAAGATTCCTGCTATAGAACAGGTTATGGCACAGGCAGTCACAAGCTCCACGTTCGTCTGACCTGCTGTGAACACAGGAAGTGTTCATGGTGTACCACAGGTGACTTCCCTCCCTTCCTGCTTTGGTCTGTTGGTTGGTTGGCTTTGCCTTGCTAGAGGTCCACCCCAAGGCCTCGTGTGTGGTGGACTAATGTTCTAACTACACTAAGCTCTACCCGTGTTCTACCTCCAAGCAACACCCCTGGCCTCCCTGTGCACTTTCATGGGAAACCCTAGGCAGGCATCAAGGACACCTGAATGCTCATTGACAGGATGGCTGTCCCATGGAATCTTTTCCTGTGAGATACAGACAAGGCAAAGACTGAGGGAGGCAGGAAAAGAGCAAGATCTGGAGGAAGATCCTGTGTTTCCTGCTGACAGCTAGTTCTCTACCTCAGAAATGTCCCCATCTGTGTGGAAAAGCTGGGAAAGGGTAGGCCACCTTGGTCATTATGAAACTCAGGGACCTGAACCCAAGAAGAGCTCACACTTGGTTCAATGTTCCACTGAAGTCATCTCAAAATCCTTAATAATCTCATTTTGCTTCCCACACTCTGGAAACATAAGGGGGCAAGAATAGGTCTGTAGAGCAAGAACCACAGGTCTCACCAAGGACTTGGTCCACCTTTTCCTCCCAAATACGCCCAATGTTAGGACAAAGGGACACGGCACTGTCTGACTTGGGTCTGAGGGAGGAGCAGCAGGAAGCTTTAAAAACAGATTTTTATCCTTTAGAAAAACATCACAAGGCCAGGGGTTTGACTCAATGATAGGATGCTTTGCTTAGCATTCCTAAGGCCCTAGGCTCAAACAAACAAACAAGAACATTAACAAAAACAACAGGCTCCAAGGCCAGATGTGGTGTGGTTTATACCTATAATCCCAGCACGCCTCGGGCAGAAGCAGGAGAAACCAGAGGTTGAGGCCAAAATAGGCCACAGAATAGTTTCCAAGCGGGTTAGAACTTCAGAGTGAAGCTTTGTCTCACGAAGCAAACCAAGCCAAACAGAAACCATGTGTGTGTTCTGTTTCCTGATCTGTCAGGCACCTTTTCAAAACATGATACCTACCCTCAAGCAGCCTTCAAGGAATATTGATGCCTCCTGAAGTCACAATCTGGTTATCACCAGGATAAAGGACCTTCTGGCACTCCCAATCCCCTCCAGCACCAAAGTGCTAAGAGGCACGCATGCACAGAAGGGTAAAGAGGAAGCACCGGTTCCACAGAGGCCCACTATGGGCCTGCAGCCTCCTCTCCCCTCACTGGGTTCCTCCAGGGCCTCCACTGGCTCACACCTAACAACACAGATCTGTTCTGTTTCCTGCCTTGCCCCTAGCTGCAAAACACTTCCTTTCCACTCCAGCCCAGAAGTCTTGGGAGTTGGCTTCTGATTCAGCCTCCTTGCCCGCTGGCCTCCTTCCCTGGACTCTAGCCTTCTCCAGGTCTTCATTTATACTTGCCACTTTGGACACAAGATCCACCAATGTCAGGAACATGGTCAGTGCTTGGCCTCTGTGATCTGACCTGGAACAAAGACAGGACTGTCAGGTTCTGACCTCCAAGCTCTGCACCCACAAGGTCTTTTTTGGTAGAGATCGGCAAGCATCCTTCGTGGTCCCATGTCTCAGTGTGGCCATCATTGCCTCTGGAACTCTGTGTTGTTAGTAGTTACTATTGGGCCACTGTGACCAAAATATCCGACCAAAATAACCCAGTGTGGGGAAGGTTTATTATCTTGCCTTGCTGTTTCAGAGGGTATGCATGCTCACGTCACAGCAGAAAGTCTCAGCAGCGAGGCTCAATCCTTGGCAGTAGGAGAAGGCAGGAAGTTGGAAACAAAGTATCAGAGCCCCACAGCAGCCTTCTCCTTAAAGGCTTCTTGGGTTTCTCACATTGCACGAACACCTGAGGTGCAGAAGCTTAAAACATGGGAGATACAACATTTCAGATTTAAAATTCCTCCTCCGCATGCTACCCCTCCCCACCACCACAGCACCAAGATAAAGCCGCTCTACCTTAGTAAGGCCAGAGGTCATTGACCACACTCTTGTTAGCTTGCTTCTGTCCCTCACTAAAGCCTATGTAGGATCAGAATGGGAACTTTCTTGCCATGTTCTCCACCAAATTCCCCAAACCTACAAGCCAGGAAAGAGAAGCAATTCTACTCTTGGAGACTGGTCCTTGTTCGGTGATTGTTTTTTCTTTTGTTGTATTACAGTATTCCTAGAAGAAGCGCAGTCTAAGCCTCAGATATGTTGCCTCAGATCACACAGTGGGAAAGATACAACTGGGTTATTATCAGCTTTCAGTTCTGTATGTTTAAACTTCATCAGGACTTTAATCTGAGAGGCAAAACCACCAGGGATGATTCAAAGTGATTTGTTTTAAGGACTGGACCTTGTGCCATAGTAGCAACTCCTTCCACGGTCTACGCACGCCTGTGGCTTCTGTCTGCTACCAAAGCCTACAGTGAGCAGGGTAGGTACTTGGCAAGGAAAACCAAGCATGACGTGGGCTTAAAGAAGAACCGGAACCACAGGGATGAGCCAGAGCTCTCCATAACGGGCTGGAGACCAGGCTGGCATCTTCTCATCTCCAGCTTCCATCGGAATGTAGCTTTCAGGAGCTACAGACCACACTGTCAGGAGCAAACACACCTTGGCCCAGCGTCCTAGCTGCTGAAAAGAGGATCTGCAGGGACTGCCACCCTATTCCCCATCCCCCACACCCCACACCAGGCATGTCAGTGGCTCAGCTGCCACAACCCCAGTACCCTCCCCTGACCCCGCACTCCCATCTCCCAAATCACGAGCAGTGACTCTTGTGAAGCAAGCAACACACAACGGCAGAGACGTCTGCAAACCCTAGTTGCTGTTAGCTAAAGAGACAGAGTTGTAAACTTTGCTACTTCATCCCCTTACTTTTCTAGGTTGTTTTGTGGTGCGTGTTGTTGTTGTTGTTGAGACATGGGCTCACTATGTGGCCCTAGATAGTCAGGAATCTGCTAGCTACCCGCCTCTGCCTCCTGCGTGCTGGCATTAAAGGCTTGTGCCTCCGTGCTCAGCTCTCCTTTCCTAGTTTCTTTACAATTACAAGTTAAGACAAGATTTCTGCCTGGTGGTGGTGCACACCATTAATCCCAGCACTCGGGAGGCAAAGGTAGTTGGATGTCTGTGAGCTCAAGACCAGTCTACGCTACAGAGTAACTTCCAGGACAGTCAGGGATACAGAGAAACTCTGTCTCACAACAACAACAACAAAACAAACAAACAAACAAAAAACAAAACAAGATTTCCTCATTTCCTGTCCCTGACAATCAATGTTTATAGCATCGATAGAATGGTATATGACACGTTAATCTCCTCAACAACTAAGTCCATGGCCAGCTGCTTTCCACAATTCTGAATGAAACAGGTTTGGACCTTTGTTGGTTTTTCTTACGTTTGGTTTTTCTGGGACCCTCATCCCTAGGAAATTATAATTGCAGATTTGCTCAGCTTGAACCAAAGAAGTCCCCAGCATCCTCCAGAACTGAGATTTCATCAAACAGCACTGACTTGAGGGTCTAGAATGTTGACAATACAGGGCAATCACCTTCTGGAATGCATGCTTCAGATCTCTTTCCTATAAGCACAGGCTCCATTTTTGTTCTGTTCGGTTTGAAAGTAGCTATCTCTTTCTTTTCCAGAACTTAACAAATCCAGAGCCAGTGAGTCCACTGTATCCACAGCCACAGCAATGGGTGGGCATGGGGACAGGACCTTGGCTTCATCCATGTCACCCACAGCCATAGCAACAGGATGAGCACAGATTTGAGGTCCTCAGCAGCCCAGTCTGAGCCAGTGAGTGTACATCACCCGCAGCCACAGCAGTGGGGTGGGTACAGGGTCTCCTGAAGCCCCATCTGAGCCAGTGAGGTTTATTCTGGAACTTCCTTTTAAAGAAGGTGTGTTCTTCTAGGGCTTGAGCCTAGGAAGGTCAGCCTATCTGAGAATGGAGCTGACATGAGCTAAGCTGAGTCTCCCCACCCCAGGGGCCTCCACCTATAAGCCAGCTTCCTCTGTGATCACCCATGTCCTCTTACCTAAGAACCCACAGCACGTGAATAATTCAACACGCTTCTCCAAACACCTGCTGCACAGCCCACTGATAGCGTCTCCTAATGGCTAGATGTATTGTTGAGTGCTTTGCCTGACAAATGCACTTAGCCCCATAGCATCCATATGATGTAGATGCTGTCAATCACCCCTCCCAACCCCCTTTGAAAGGACGAGCTGACACTGGACTAAAAGAGAGACATTACGAGTTCAGAAGTTCAGATATGTGCCAAATGGTGAATACATAATTACAGCTCCGCCCTCTAGACTCATGGTCCTGTCCAGCTCTTGTGTTTTGAATTCTTATCTATTTCACTCCATAACCTGTTCTCATGACCGGAATGGCTTCCATTATGTAGAAAAGAATGTGTTGACCCAATGATGGAGGATAAGGTGATTAATAGTCTGTCTCCTACCCTTGGTGTCTAGAGTTGCTAGTGTGCCCACAAACAATTACCACCTTAGTCTGTTTTGTCATCACTGAGTCCAATACTGGACAGAGACACCTTAAGGAAGAAAGAATTTCTTCTGCTCACAATTTCACCCTACCATGGTTGGGAGTGGATTGTGGAACAACCCATATCATAGTGGAGAGGAGACAGAGCTGAGGAATAAAAGAAGGGGACAAGCTACTGTCAAGCCCCTTAGGGACCTACATCCTCCAATTCAAACCCACCCAGTTTTCATCATCTCTCAACCAAACCATCATATTTGTGATGGTTAGTGTGGTCAACTTGACAGGATCTAGAGCCACCTGAGAGATGGGCTTCTGGATGTGTCTATGGGGAATTATCCCTATGTTTTATGGGGAACTCACCAGAGATGACTGCCCAGACACAGTTTGTAGCCAATCAAATCTTTATTCCAGCCAGCTGGGACTATACTTAGGTATTTGGGACCCAAGTGCTGCACTGAGCATTTAGAGTAAAGAGTTTTTAAAGGCAAACACCTCATCCTGTTACTTCTTTTGGCAGCTGCAGGGGAAGATTTTGTGTAAGCAAGCAGTTAACAGAAGCTAAGATAAGCAGTTAGCTGGAGGGAGTTCTGCATAAGCAGGCAGTTTAACCTGTGTTAAATTATCTGGGACAGTTTGACCTCTGGTTCCTAGAATTGAGTTAGGTAATTTTTTACAGGACTTATATTCTAAGAAATCAAACTGTAGTTAGGCCTAATGGCCTTAGCAAGAATACAAGTTGGAGGAACTTCTGCACTGCCTTGCCCTGTCACAATGTTAATTGCTGTGGAAAGACCCATCTTATTTGTGAATGAGGCTATTTCCTGTGGGATCCTGGACTGTATAAAAGAGAGAAAGTGAGTTCAGCAATAGCAAGCATTTAGGGCTTTCTGTTTCTTTACTGTGGATACAATGTAGTCAGCTTCCTTAAGCTCCTGTTCTGTATCTTTCTTGCCATGATAGACTGTAACCTGAAACTATAGGCTAAAATAAACATTTGTCCTGTAACTTGTCTTTGTCCAGTATTTTACCACAGCAACAGGAAAAAAAAAAACTAAGATACTATTATAAGTACATCCTATGACTAGATTAAGTCAGAACCCCCCACAACCTAGTCACTTCCAAACAGTACATCAACTGGCAAGGAAGCCCCCAGCACATGAGTTTCCAGGGGGCATTTTATATTCAAATTATAACATCTGTGGAGCACCAGGGAAGAGGTCTTTCACCTCTACCTCTGATCTACCTCTGCTGCAAAGCAGTGGCTCCAAGGCAAAAGTACCACACGCATTCAATTGTAAGTGGTCCTCAAACCAACTGGCAAAGGCCACCTTACTTCTGCAGAAACTTTAGACTTCCCATCTTTGTGAGGAGTCAAATCACAACAGCTTTATTCAGATTGGGGACGTGTCCTGGTTTGTTTTCTGTTGCTGTGAGAAACACCATGGCCAAAAACAACCTGGGGAGGAAAGGATTTCATTTGGCTTCCACATCTCAATCACAGTCCATCCTTGAGTGAAGCCCAGGCAGGAACTCAAACAGGGCAGGAACTCGAAGGCAGGAACTGAAGCAGAGGCCATGTGCAAACTCTGCCTACTGGATTGCTCCCAACGGCTTGCTCAGCTTGCTTTCCTATACAGCCCACTACCAATTGCGCAAGGGTGGTACCGTGACTGGACTCTCCTGTATCCATCATTAATTAAAGATATCCTCACAGGCCAATCTGGTGGAGGCATTTTCTCAAGTGAGGTTCTCTCTGCCCTGATGTCTATCCATTTCATTTATCTAATATTTATACCAATAAAGACACGGGAGGCATAAACTGAGGTAAAAACCTGCTAGCTCAGGGAGGTCACTTTATTTTCTCAACTACATACAATACATTTATTTACAAGCCTGATTCTACAAGTAGCTCTTTCGAAATCCCTTTCAATCTGTGTCTTTCTACTAGACGAATCTACCTGTCTCTTGAGCTCCTCCAACCCCAGAGGGCTCCTTATCTCTGTGTCCTGTCCTAGAATACGGTTCTTCCTTTGCCGGGCCAGCTGCTTCCCTTTGTTGTTCCTGCAAAGAGAACAAAGAGAAAGTCCTATCTCTTATCTGAAGCTCCATAAAAGCTCTCCCAGGTGAGAGAGAGAAAGAGAGAGAGAGAGAGAGAGAGAGAGAGAGATCTACTAAAGATCCAATTGCTTAGAAAATAAGTCTCTAGCTCCTCCCCTACACCACAACAGACAACAGAAGTGGCAGGGGCTCCTAGCCAAGTCAGTAGGGGCTGAACCATTTCACCTTTATGGTGGGGTAGTTCAAGGCCACCCAGCAGACTTTGCCTCAGGTCATAGAGCAAAGAACACAAGACTTCTTCTAAGCAACCTGCCTTAAAATAGGCAGGAACTTGTCATTCTTTAGCATTCTTCTCTACCGAGGCTTTTGGAGGCGCACCCAAATTGCATCTCTTCAGGATATACCTAACCGCACCTGATGAATGCATTCTCTATTTAAGCTTTTATGTTTTGCTAACGTTTAGATTTTTCTATGTACAATAACTAAATGTCCTGTAACACGGACGACTGGAGTTTGCGTCAAGGTGACAACTAACCAGCACAAATGACACCTGTTCATATTTCAGAACTCAAGTCTGAAGTTCCAGACAAAGGGTGAACTAGGGATAGGGACCCCCACCCCCTATACAAAACCAGAAGCTTTTCCAATTCTAAATAATCTGGTAACTTGATCAGCGACCTATAAGTTTTATGTCGTGAATATTTTAAGATGATATAGGGTGAAAATATGTATCTGGGTCTTAAAAAAAAAATATTTACTTTTTGTTTATCATAGGAGTTGGGAATTGAGCCCAGATCCTTGTGCGCTTAGCAAGACTCTGCTACTGAGCTGGATCTCTAGCATTACACTGTGGCTATTTTCCAGTTTGTTTGTTTTTATTATAATTTTAAAGATTTATTTTTATTATTTATTTGTTTTTATTTTTTATTATTTTTATGCATGCGTGTGTTTGTGTGTGTGTGTGTGTGTGACTGTGAGTGCCCCCAGCCTGAGCTTTTGTGAGCTGTCTGATGTGGGCGCTGAGAGCCTAAGCTAGCTCTTCAGGCAGGGGAAGCAAGCACTCTTCCGCTCTGAGAATCCTGCTCCTTCTTTGTGTTAGCCGATTACAACTAAACTCCTCTCCCAGAGGCCTACCACCCTGTCCATCACTCAGTTTTGATCGCCCCACTCCTACGCCCCGCCTCCTCTCCTGCTCATCTACGCAAACGAAGGATTGATTCAAGCCGCATGAAGATATTTCACACTTTGAATGCCAACTCCAGGAAGTCAATGATTGGCAGTATTTGTCTGACTCCTGCCAGCCAGGTAATAATAAACTATGAGCAGACAGATAATAAAACAAGTAAGTCCTTAGGCTTAGGAGCACAGATCAATGGCTCGCTCATAAAACTTAAGTTTCAAATTTTCTTTTGATCCTAGGATGTCCAAGCTGGAATCCGGTGGCAGAGTCTGAAGTTCAAACCCAGGAGCAGCTGGTAAAGACTTACCTACCTTGGGAACCACAGCATCCAGGGAGCCTTTGCCCTGTTTGTCTGTTAGAATCTCCTTGAGGCCCTCTAAGTTGCTTTGGGACATGAGAGTGGCTAGCGGAAAGGAAACGTTAGGCATGGATTAAATTCATAATGGTCACATACACGTATCAGAATATGAAATGAGCAGGCATCGTTTCTAATGTGAGTGGAGAAATGCTATAAAATCTACATGAATCCATAGCACAAAGCATGCGGTTCTTCCTCTACTTGGACGCCGTGCTGCCCGGTCCTTCAAGTTTCAGCTCAAGCGGAAGCATCTCCAGGAAGCCCTCTGAGACATTAGGCCTCTCACCTGCTGAGCATCTTGTAGGGATGCCCCATTGAGCCCGGAAACTCCCGTTCTGTTAAATCGGTAACTGAATACTTGTTATCTTCGTGGCTTCGAGACGAAAGTTTGAACCCTATTAAGGTGAGGGTTGCACTTCTCTTTTCTACCGTGGCATCCATAGGGCTTAGCATCTCTGGTGGTTTGAATGAGGACGGTTCCCATAGGCTCCTATGTTTGATTGCCTGGTCCCCAGTTAGTGGAGATTTCTAGGAAGGATTGAGAATTGTGCAAGTAGGTGTAGCATCAATAGCAATGAGCTACCTGTGGTGTTTCCATTTTTCTTTTTTCTGTACTCTGTTAAGAGTTTTTGTGTTGTTCTACGTAAGTATTCTCTTGGAAAAAACATATGGGACAGGAGAGATGTCTGAGTGGGTGTCACTTAGGGTGGGCTTTGAGGTTTCAAAAGCGCATGCCAGGCCCAGTCTCCCCTCTCTTACTCCCCCTCCCCCTCCCTCTCCTCTCTCCTCCCCCCTGCTCACTTACTCACCTGCAGATCAAGATGTAAAGCTTCTCAGCTACTTCTCCAGCACCATGCCTGCCTGTGCGCTGCCACACACACACATACACACACACACACACACACACACACACACACACACACCCGACATGATGACAATAGCCTAACCTTCTGAAACTGTAGGCAAGCCCCTGATTAAAAGCTTTCTTTTGTAAGAATAGCCTTGATCTTGGTGCCTACAGAAGTAGACCAATACCTAAGACAGCACAGTATCTGATGTTCAGTGACTAACTATCACCAGCTTGAATGGATCAGTTAATCAAGCAACAGGAGACTAGGAAATTCCAGCTGAGGTTCCCTCTTACCAATACTTCATTTTCACTATGTCGCAATCTAGTGACAATTTGGGATCTGTGAAATACTTTACAGCATGTCAGACTGAGCCTTCTAAACTCTTGGCATACATAAAGTCATTTAATACCTGCAATCCTAAATGATTTCTAAGTCCTATAAAATCAATAACACGATTCACCCCATCCTATAGATAAATACATGAAAGAATACAGAAATTAAATAACTTACTCAAATCAGGTAGTCGGAGACAAAGCTGGGGTTTAACCTATGGCCATGTGTTTCCATGGGCTTTGCTTTTAACAATGATCTATTTTAGTTACTATGTATAATCTATTGCCACGTCCTGAGAAGCAAAGGTTTTAACAATGAACCATTCAGTTACTATGTATAACTCTGTATCCTTTCTTCAGCAATTTCACGCTGGCATGCATACACGGACTTCTGACAGAGAAGCTAGGGAAGAAACAAGACAACTCAGCTGCCCATGCTTTCTTTACTCCGACACCCTCCAGAATTAAATAAGAGGTTTTCGCCATTGGGCAGCCCAAACAGTGACTAGATTTGAATTTTGCTCCACTACCAGTAGATAAAATGTTGCATCTGGATAACTCTGTGCTCCATCAAATGCAGTTCAAAGCAGCCAGGATACACATAGAGGCAGAGAGTAATGTTAGGTCAACACACTCACCCAAGAAAGACCATGGGTTTCTTAAAGTGTGTGAGGCAACCTAAGGGGTATCTTGGCTCTTGTAGACTGGAAGCTACACAAGGGCAGGGATTCGCCCTGTTGTGCTCCCTAGGAGCTAATAAAGTACCTACCACAGAGTAAGTAATAAATAATTAGCAGATGAATGAGTATAAGAGAGTGTGGTAGAGCAGAAATAGATGTACTCCTACAGTGATGTAACACTGAAGGGAAATGACAGACAGAATGATAGCGATGGATGCTTTCACAATCCCTGCTAGGCAACATCACTGTGGTGGTTTGAATATGCTTGCCCCATAGGGAGTGGCACTATTGGGAGGTGTGGCCTAGCAGGAGAAAGTCTGTCACTGTAGGGGTGGGCTTTGAGACCCTCCTCCTAGTTCCTTGCAAGACAGTCTTCTCCTGTTTGACCTTGGAACAAGATGAAGAACTCTCAGCTCCTCGAGCACCATGTCGGCCAGGATGCTGCCATGCTTCCTGACTCGATGATAATGGACTGAACCTCTAAATCTGTAAGCCAGCCCCAATTAAATGTGGTTCTTTGTAAGAGTTGTCTTGGTCATGGTGTCTCTAAACAGCAATGGGAACACTAAGACACACTCATCATCATCTTCATCATCAGCACCATCATCATCACTACTGTTGTGAATGTTTTCCTTCACAACTAAGTGTGTTCTTTTTTAAATGACTTAGACAGTACTTTTAATATATTTACCTCCTCCTGTGTACCATAAAAAAAAATTCCAGGATTTGGAAGTTCATCAGAACACAAGTGCTATCTGAATGCCCCAGGGGCATGCTACAGTAGTAACAGTTGCTCATCCAAAATGGGAGAACTGCTCTGAATTTTGACAGACAAGTCACACAGCAGGCAGAAAACACAGTCACAATTCCTACAGAAATCCTTCAGAAAGACCACACAATGATACAAAACAGCCATAAAAAAATAAAGGAACAACTGTTTGTTGTTGTGCTGTTGTTTTTTTTTTCTGTTGTTTGTGTTTTAATCATAAAGCACGGCTGCTGTAGGTAGGGTTCTTGTCTTAAATGGAGAAGGCTTGAGTTAAATTGTGTTCCTCAAACGTCTGCTTCGAAGTATTCAGAAACAATGCTCTGGAAGTCCCAGGAAAAGACAGTTCCTCGGTCTTGATGAAAACCAGCTAGTTTTCATTAATAACTCATCCTCTGACTACAAATAGCCACCTTGTCATACTGTGGCAGGATGACATGTTCCTCCTTCCTTCTGGTTCTGATGGAAATGAAGATCTGATTTGGGGTTCTCGTTTGAAAAAACATAGACAGTAATGAGAACGAGACTTGGAGAAGCAGACTGAATGCCCAGAGCCCCAAAAGGCCTGGGAAGTAGCAAGCATTAGATTATGAAGGGGCCAGAGATGACTGAGGAGCTCAGAGATCAAGGCCTGCTTTCTAGAGGATCAAGGTTCGATTCCCAGCACCCATGTGATGCAACTTTCAACCACGTGTGACTCTAGCTCCAGAGGGATCCCATACTCTTTTCTTGTTTCTAGGGATACCAGCATCCATGTTACCCCATGTGACGCCCATCCACACAGACATACACATGTACACATAAATAAAAATAGATTTATAAAAAAAGAAAAAAAAAACCAGTGAGCAATGGTATTCCAAGGCTCTATACTTGAATGTATAAACTTCAATAAAACTGGTCTTAAAATTATATATATATATATATAATTGTGTCATATTGTAATATGTATAGATATATAGATATTTTATGAATTTGTTATATATAATTTTAAGTTATATATTAAGTATATAAATTAAAGTTTCTTTGTCATACTGTATGAGTTATTCATGAACAACGGATTTTGGATTTTTGTTAATGGGAGATTCAGTTTCGACACCACCGTATGCTGGCCACTTATTTAAGTGCATCGTTTAAGTGGTTAGACCTTCACATTCTCATTTGAAAAATGGAAATAATGCCCCTCTACCTTCTAAGCTCTTCAGAAGGGTCTGGTTAAACAGGTATGTAAGTTATACATATGTATTTAATTTACATATTTGCATATGTAAATCACAGCCTGGTAGTGGTCGGGCACACCTTTAATCCCCACACTCTGGAGGCAGAGGCAGAGCAGATGGAGCTCTACAAATTCGGAAAATTATGACATTAATCATCCAACAAGGGCTTGGTAGGGGCTCAACCTGTATCAGGCACTCTGATGTGTTCCCTACAGGGAACAATGAAGAAGGAGAGTTTCTATCCCCCGGGGCTCTAATCTCCCGGAAACACTGACTGGGATGTGACCGGGCTACTTCCTTGTTCAGGTTTGAGACTTAGCTGGAAGTTAGTAAGTTAACCAGCCCCTTACTACTTCACCAGAGAAACAGAAGGTATAACAGCGAGTGTTGCTCATTTCCTGCAGGCAGCTGAGCTGTTTGCTTTGCCTATGGAGTCTTGTATGGGTGGTACAGGCACACTGGCCTTGGCAACTCAGTGTTTGCTTGTTAGTCTTGAAGACATGGTGGACCAGCTGTGGAAGCCAAGGGCAACCAGTGACAGTCAAGCATCTCCTTCCGTCACACGGGTTCCAGGGATCTAACTCAAGTCGTCAGGTTTGGGAGGCAAGCACCTTTACCTGCCGAGGCATCTAGCCAGCATCCTAATTAGTTTTAGACACAAAGACTAATACTTGTGTGTCTTAGAAGAAGACATTACTTCATATCCAAGCCGCAGGTGACAAAGACAACAGGGAACAGCTTTCAGGGTTAAATTCTTGGCACACTCATTCAGGACGTGCAGGAGCACTGAAGGCTTATGGGGGACTGCCTGTAGTGACATTCTTCATCCATGAATCGAGCAGATTAAGCTCACATGACTCACGACTGTGAGGATTAACTGGGGTAACACAGACTAAAATCCTGGAAACGAGGACACTTCAAACAAATTAGCAATACCAGGCGCGAAAGTGAGTCAGAACACCAACAGATCGGGCATAGGTGCTTTTTAATGTTGGTGAGTTGCTTGCTACAGGGGAACAATACTAGCATACTCTGAGAAGGAGATGATTATTGAGATTTGACTCTGTAAGTCACCACTCAAATACCCTTGCGTGTGCTCTCCCACTTAGTAACCCTGTGCAGAGTTGGCCATGCAGCTCAGTGAATGGCCTGGGTTCAATCCTGAAGAAAAACCAAAACTAAAGCAACAGTTTTCCCGATTTCACAGATTATAAAACTGAGGCACTCAAGGGAGTTATAGTCCCTAAAGTTAAACAATAAAGATATCAGGATTTAAAGTTTATCTCTACAAAGATTTTAGACTTTGAGTATTCGTTGCTATGGTCGGATGTGAAAGATAGGTCTTTAGCAAACAGGTTTTGTGTGTGTGTGTGTGTGTGTGTGTGTGTGTGTGTGTGTGTATAAGCGGAGGGTGCTTTTTCCTTCAGTGTGTCACTGAAGATCTAGTTTGGCCACTAGGCAGCCTAGGTAAACTTTGCTTCCTTCTATAGTCTAGGCCAGAATGTCCCTGACATAGGCATGTAATAGTCACCTCTGCTCCTCAGGTCTGCAAACGGGAAAGCAAACCTAAGGTTTGCTACCATTTTATTAAATATGGGACACATTAGCTAGTTTTATGTTAACTTGACACAAGCCAGGGTCATTTGGGAAAGAGGACTCTCATTTGAGAAGGTACTTCCATTGAGAAAGTATTTCGGCAAGTCTGTAGGGCATCTTCCTGACTGATAACTGACGTGAGAGGCTCCATGGCATGTGGGCATGGGTTCATAAGAAAAGCAGGCTGAGCAAGCAAAGGGGAACAAGCCAGTAAGCAATGTCCCTCCATGACCTCTGACCCAGTAAACAATGCTACTCCATGACCTCTAACCTAGTAAACAATGCTTCTCCATGACCTCTGACTCAGTTCCTGCCTCCATGCTCCCACCCTGAGTTCCTACCCTAACATCCCTCCATGATCAGGACATGTAAGCTGAAATAAAACCTTTCTTTCTTAAGTTGTTTTTGGTCATAGTGTTTATCACAGCAGCAGAAGGCAAGCTAAGACAAGCTTACGGAGGACAACCATCAACACTAGTCACTAAAAGTCTCTTTCATATTGCATTAGCCAAAGCCACCTACATACTCAATACAATCTCAACTAAGATCCTAATGAATACATAGAAAAAGAAATGTCCAAAAATCCAAATACTCAAAATGAACTTGAAAAGGAAAACCAAAGCTGTAGACACGCTGGCTTCAAAACATATTACAAAGCTACAGAAATCAAAATGGCATGGAAGAGCCGTAAACACAAGACATGAAGAGCAGTAGAACACAACAGAGGCCAACAAGAAACCCTCATCCATTGCCAGGCGGTGGTGGCACACACCTTTAATCCCAGCACTTGGGAGGCAGAGGCAGGCGGATTTCTGAGTTCGAGGCCAGCCTGGTCTACAGAGTGAGTTCCAGGACAGCCAGGGCTATACAGAGAAACCCTGTCTCGAAAAACCAAAAAAAAGAAAAAAAGAGAAAAAAAAAGAAACCCTCATCCATGCAGTAAAATAACCTGTGACAAGGAAACAAAGGCGACACAGTGTTGGGCAGAAGACGGCCCCTTCCACAGTGGTGCTGGGAAAACCATACCTCCACATCCAAAAGAATGTACACCACGTTCAGTATGTAGAGCTATACTGTACACCATGTGCAAAAATGTACTCAAAGCAATTGGCAGTGTAAACTTAGGACCCATAACCATAAAAATAGAAGAGAGCAAAGAACCACTGGATTTGTCAGGGGTTTCTTGGAAAATGTAAAACAAAAGCTTCGCACTTAAGAACATGGGGGTGGAAGAGGGGCGAGACGCCTCGGTGCTTAGTGGTGGCTGATGCCAGCTTGAGGATCTGAGTTTGAACCCCAGAAATCACATAGTGGAAGGAGAGGACTGTGTGGTAGTGTATACCTAGAAAGTCAGCGCTCAGGAGGCTGAGGCAGGAGGATCTAACGTTTGAGGCCAGTCTAGGCTACGTATCAAGCCCTGCTCCCCCGACTCCCATGCTCACAATGTTAATAAAAGGAAAATGGCCAGGAGTGGGGTGGAGAGGGAGGAGGGGCATATGCAAATTCCGGGTGTGTGGAAATCCTATGTACTTTCTACTCTATGTTTTCACAAACCTGGAATTGCTCTAAAAAACATCAGTTATTTCATTTAAATGAGACCAAAGCAGAGAAAAAAAGTGAATGTGAAAAAAAAACATCAAAAACTAGAAGAAAATACAAATTAGTGAATTAATAAAAATGACTAGATAAGGAAACTTTCTCAAGAAGAAAAATTCAGGCAGAGAGGGGGCTGGTGGGAAAAGGCACTTGCCATGGAGGCCAATGTCCTGAGTTCCGTCCCCAGGGCCCACGGGGTGAAAGGAGAGAATCAACTCTTAGAAGTTTTCTTTTGACCTTTACACTTGTGCCATCATACACACACACACACACACACACACATAATAAAGTAACTAAAATTCTAAAAAGAAGAATACTAAACATGAAAACCAAAAAAATCAGAAAAAAATGAGCAAAAAAATAAATCAAACTATTTTCAGCAAAATTTCTTTTTAAAAGAACTTCGTTCCTGTGTACGTCTGTGCTCGCACCCAGGCATACATGCTCCATGGTGCACATGGGAAAGACAGAAGACAACTTGTGGTAGGTAATCTCCTTCCACTGTGTGAGTCCCAGAGATCAAACTCGGGTCGTCAAGCTGACAAGTGCCTTTAAGTACATTCATCTCACCAGCCTCAAATCAACATTTAAAAAAAAAAATGGGCTCTCACTATGAAGCCCTGGCTGCTCTTAAACTCACAGAGGTATGCCTGCCTTTGCCTTGGTAATATCAAGATTAAAGTTTGTCCCCTGAATAAACTATTCTTAAGAGGGACAATAAATGATCACTAAGAAAATTATTCCGTTTAAAATGATGAGGTTCTATTTTCACCTGTGAACTTGGCAGAGACCGAGGCACTCTCGGATATCATGACTAAGGACTATAAATTGATGGTTTAAAAAAAAAATGCCAGACTTAGAAAACAAAGCATGATTGCTTACTTTGGACTTCCATGCTAAGGCATAACCTAAGGAATTCACGGGTGAGCAGCTGACCCAAGAAAACTCAACCTTGATTTGTTAGTTGTCTTAGGGTTTCTGTTGCGGTGAAGAGACACCATGACCAAGACAACTCATACAAAGGTAAACACTTGATTGGGGCTGGCTTATACGTTCAGAGGTTCAGTCCATTATCATCATGGCAGGAAGCATAGCAGCATTCAGATAGACATGGTGTTGGAGGAGAAGCTGAGAGTTCTATGTCTGGATGGAAGGCAACCAGGAGAGACTGTCTTCCAGGCAGCTAGGAGGAGTGACTCAAAGCCCACCCCCACAGTGACACACTTCCTCCAACAAGGCCACACCTATTTCACCAGGGACACACCTCCTAACAGTGCCCCTCCTTGTGGGCCAAGTATTCAAAAACGTGAATCTGTGGGGGCCGAACCCATTTAAACCACTTCGTTAGTCAATACTGATTTGTACATTTTATAAGTGTAAAAATGTTAATATGTTTGTCCAGTAGAGATATAACTAAGATGTACCCCATCAATGAGAATGGTTTCAGTTCTGTAAAAGAAGACAGCACCAGGGATTGTGGTTATTTATTCTGAGGCCATGAATCAGTTTATCAATTATTTAATTAAATTGTTTATCAATTATTAAGAATGATTTTAGTATAATCTTTTTATTATAATTCCCCTTTAAATTAGTAATAATTAACGCTGGGCATGTGTGTGTGTGTGTGTGTTCAGTGGGAGCACACAAATATTATGGTGCACGTGAGGAAGTTCAAGGACAGACACCTTTCCAGGTGTCATTTCTCCTGGCCATCTTGTTCGAGGCAAGCTTTCTTTTGCTTCTGCTGCTGCACTGTGTACTCCAGGCTAGGCTGGTCACACAAGCTTCCTGGAAGTTCTCTTTGCCTCGTCTGTCTGTAGGAACTGTGCTTCAGATGTTCACCCCTGCATCTGGCTTTGGACTTGAGCTCCAGAGATCAAACGTGGGTCATCAGGCTTCTGCAATTAGTGCTTTTACCTGGTGAGCCGTCTCCCTGCCTCCGTTATGCCCTCTTACATCCTTCAGCCTTATATCCACACCCTCTCATATCCTTAAGTCTTTTATCCATGCCTTGCTATCCTTGAAGTGACTTCAGTAACTAATCAAAATAAAAGTTTGGCCTGTGCTTACTCTGTGCTTGTCTGAGAAGTATTAACAGTTCTATCTTTTTTGTTTGTTTGTTTGTTTGTTTGTTTTGTTTTTTGTTTTTCGAGACAGGGTTTCTCTGTGTAGCCCTGGCTGTCCTGGAACTCACTCTGTAGACCAGGCTGGCCTCGAACTCAGAAATCTGCCTGCCTCTGCCTCCCAAGTGCTGGGATTAAAGGCGTGCACCACCACCTCCCGACCTAACAGTTCTATTTTTAAAGATTTCTTTTATTCATGTGTTTGTTGTGTGTGTGTGTGTCTGTGCAGGTGTATACAGAGGCCAGAAGTGGGCATCGGGTCCCTTGGGACTGGAGACACAGGCATTTGTAAGGCACCCACTGTGGGTGCCTGGAATCCAAACCCTGATAGAGTAGTGAGCCCTCTCTCTCCAGCCTCAGTCTTTCACAGTTTGAAACTGATTTGCTATTTTAAAGGAATAAAATTTGTCTCAAATATTTGACATCTTTAAAATGTATGTGCTCCTTTACCTAGAAATTCCACATTAAGGAAATAAAGATGTGCTCCAAGGACGCCAATTGCTGTTCTGTGTGATAACAAAATTTTAGCCGGAAGTGTCCTTGTTGACCCCTGATTTCTATCTACATGTTCTAGAATGGCTGGTTCAGAGCAAGGCAAAATTTCTTTAGCATCCCTATTTGCTTCTAGTTATATTTTCTTGTGAACCCTTCAAAAAGCTATAAAGATCACCAGTGCGATGGCCCAGCAGGTAAAGGAGTTTGTCCTCAAACCCAATGACCCGAGTTCAATCCCCAGAAACCACTTGATTAAAGGCGAGGACTGAAACTGACTCCTGCAGTTGTCCTCTGAACTCTACATGTGTAAACCTACACACATACACATTTACATACACACATACACACATGCGCATATCTACATACACACACCTACATACCTATACACACACATAAACATACATACACTTACATACACACACCTACACACATACCTACACACCTAAACACACATACATAACTACACACCTA
>NW_021621071.1:7453679-7467795 GCF_004785775.1 Grammomys surdaster
AACTACACACCTAAACACACACACATACCTACACACCTAAACACACACACATACCTACACACCTACACATACACACACACATACACTTAGATACATCACACACACACATACACACTTAGATACATCACACACATGCACACCACACACACATATATACATACACCTACACAGACACACACACAAATTGCATACACACCTACCTACAGACACACATACACACCTACACACACCTACATACACACATACACACACCTACACATATACTACACACACACATACACAAACACACCTATACACACACACAAAATAATTAAAAAATACTTAAATGTAAAACGAAGAAAGAAAAGGAGGGAGGGAGGAAGGGAGAGAGGGAGAGGAGGGGGGAGGAAAGGAGGGAGAAGAAGGGAGGGGAGGGAAGTCACAAGTCTATTCACACTGTTCTTTTCTTTCTTGTCAGCATCTGCTGGGTTGTTTAACCCCTGGCTGTGGTTTTTCTCTCTGCTCCAATTCCTGCTGCTATTTCGGGGGCCTCAGTGTCCTCGGCATGAACTCTCCAACACCTTAGCTTTTCAGTTCCTTTCTATCCCACTTTCCCAGTGACCTTTTACTTCCTCTCCAGTCCTGTGACTCATGCCAGTGACATTTAGATGTCATCTTCATTCGGATCTGTCCATCTCTAGAGCGTCTGCACCGTCTGCTCGGCTTCGGTTCTATGTTTACAAATTTAAAAGTAGTAACATTTTGTTGAGAGGAAAAAACAAAGTTGTTCAGAAAAATACATCATTTTTTTTTTTTTTTAAAAAAAGGTCCATGAGGTGCCTTAGTGGATAGAGGGACTTGCTGCTAAATCCAATGAGGACCTCGGTTCTATCCCTAGGCTCTACGTGGTGGAAGGATAGCAAGAACTCTTTGCCAGCTATCTTTGGATCTCCACAAGCATCATGTGCATACATACACACCCGGACACAAATAAATACAAATCAATGTTTTTGTCTTCTTTTTAAAGAAAATAAGTTAAGACACAGCAACCTAAGAACCATAATTCAGCTTGCTTGAAAACGGCTCAGCATTTTGCTAGGACTGGTTTGTTATCTATTGTACCTCCAAAGCTCCTACGTTCTGCTTTGATCGTCTGTCTTTTCCCACTGAATGATCTGTCTTCCCAAGTTAATACGTTAAAACTGTATCTTAATTATTATGTCTGAAAACTAACTTGCAGAGCGGTAATAACATTCTTCATCTCACTTAGGATGCTTCAACCCTTGTGTGACTGACATTTCCAGCTGGATGGTTCTTTGCTGAGACAGACGGTGCTGTACACTATAGAGCAGCAGTTCCCAACCTTTGGGTCACGACCCCTCTGGGGGTGTCAAACAATCCTTTCATAGGGCTCGCCTAAGATCATCGGAAAACACAAATATTTACACTAAAATTAATAACAGCAACAAAATTATAGTTATGAAGTATCAACAAAATAATGTTATGGTTGGGACTCACCACAACACGAGGAACTGTATTAAAGGGTCAAAGCATTAGGAAGGTTGAGAATCACTATTAGAGAGACTTCAACAGCAACCCTTCCGTGCCCACTGCCTCAGGATGAGATGCCACAAACACTTTCCCTAAATCATAATCATCAAAAATGGCTCAAAGCATTGTGAAGGATGTCTGTGGGAAATATTGCCCCAGAGAGAGTCACTGATGGCGGCAGCCTGCTTGTGTTAGACGTTTAGGTATTATTCACTGTTTCATGACTTGAAAACAACACTGATTTGGAAACTCTAACATTCACACTAAACACAACACATTTCAAAATTCCCTTTAGAGGAGAAACGGCACACTGGAAACTTTGTTGTCTTTTCTCTGGCAGCCCTCCCAGCAAGTGTAACTGTTTATAATACAACTGAAAGAACATACATATCTTTCTCCAGATTCTATCCATTTCCTGGCATTGCCAATCTTTTTCAAATCATGCCCACTGATTAGCAAAACAAAACATTACCTTTCCCTTTAAATATGTATGCAACTCTTTGCTAGCTACGTTTGTAACATTCACTCTCTTTATTGGCTATTTATATTGCTGCTTTAAGACCTGCCTATTAATGTCCGTTCCCCACTCTTGATTTTGTAAGAGCTGTTAACTCTGTCTTCTGGTATGTCAACCAGCCTTTGTTGCTATGAGAAAACATCTGAGAAAAACAACTTATAGGTAGAAAGATTTATTTGGGTTCAAAGGTTCAAAGGTTTCAGTCCATAGACTCTGGGGTGAGGCGGATCACCATGGAAACATAACAGAACAAAGACACTCACCTCTTTAGAGGCAGGAGGCAGAGAGTGAGCAGAAAAGGCTAGAAACAAGATACATCCTCGAAAGTCATGTGCCCAGTGACCTACTTCCTCCTCCTCTACTAGGTTCTCATCATATTGAAATAGTGCCACCAATTATTCACACACAATGGGTCGGTCGATTACTGATGTCACCTGCCATGATCCAATCAGCTTCCCAAGACCCCAGCTTTAAATACTGCTACTCCTAGCAGCCTTCAAACACAGGCACCTGTGCAGACATTCATAAGTAAACCGTATCATCTGGCTTGTCTTTTTTTTTTTTTCTTGTAAACTTTATACCAGATTTACCCATACGGAAACCATATGCTATTGTACTGCCAAGGTGTCAGCCATTAGACTATAGTTTACTTTAAGCATTTCGTCATAAGAAAGGTTGCCTCGCTTGGTCTTCCTGTGGGTCCCCTAACAATTGAAGCGGGGTGGGATGGAGGGGTTGCTGTCTCTCACTCTGTTGCCTGCCATTGGATCCCCTTCTCCTAACTGGACTGCCTGGTTGGGCCTCAGTGGGAGAAGATGTGCTTAGTTCTACTAGGAATGGATGTCCCAGGGCAGGGTGGTACTCAAGGGGGTGGGAGCGGGCTTCCCCTCCTCTGAAGAGAAGGGAAGGAGTTAAGGGATTTGTAAGGGTTGGACTGGGGGAGAGGGCTGCAATCAGGATATAAAGTGAATAAATAAATAATGGAAAAAAAGATTGCCTCTGAAACCTAAATTTGAGGGCCCCCCCCCATCAAGCTTATTTTTATTCTTCTGTAGTTTTCATACTCTTGCATTGAGCCCTCTCTCTTCCTCTCTCTTCCACTCAAGCAGCGCATCTCACACCCGAATATAGGATAGATCTCTGGAACTCTCTTAAGGCTTGCAGTGGGACGACAGATCCAGAATTTTTGTACGCTCCAGGTGACGTCAATGTCCTTAGATCACACTTAAGGTCACTATGTGCTAAACCTTCAGGACCTCAGCCCTCTGATTCCCTACCCAGTCCTTCTTGCCTGGTGTCAACCTTCAGAGCAGCAACCGCAACTTTTTCCCAGAATATGGTGAGCAATCTGTCTCAGTACTGACAAAGCCACCATTTCCCAATCTCTAGCCACAGAGCCACTACAGCTGTGGTCCTCAACCTTCTCAAATGCTGCGACCCTTAAATACCTCCACCTATAAAACTATTTCATTGCTACACAGTTCCTCACGTTGTGGTGACCTCCACCCATAAAACTATTTCGTTGATGCGTCCTAACTGTAATTTCGCTACCCTTGTGAAACGTAATTGCAATATCTGACATGAGACCCCTGTGCAAGGACTCTTCACGACCAGTAGGTTAAGAAGTGTTGCGCTCCAAGAAGTGACACCCCCTTCCATTTATTTCTGCCTCAGTCTGTGATCTCTAGTGAGGTGATTCTTCACTTTGCTCATCTCCTTCCTGTCCCACATAGTAACTGCATAAACTCAGTGGCTGTCCTCAAGCCACGCCCCTTTCCTGGCTGTCTTCCAACCACGCCCCTCTCCTGTCCTTTCAGCTCTGTCCACCCATGACCAGGGAAAGGAGAAGCTGTCCCAAGCCCGTGGTGGCACTTACATTTAGCACAGCAACAGCTACGTTAGAAAATGCAAGCGTTGGCTGAATCAAGGTTTCCCAATCTTCAGAAATTTCTCCTTAAAGATGTACTAATGAAGCCAGGTTTATTTAATTGAACACCTCATGGCTCTAACGATGTGCCCTCCAACCTTATTCAAGGCGTTAAAGTGACTTCCATTTTACAGAGCTGTTAGTATAGCTGTTAGTGAATTCACATAGCCCTAGGGGTCAGAGGAAGGGCTTGCTGCCTGGAATCACAGGAGGCCTTGAAGATCCCCCCAGAACTCATAACCTAACACCATCTGTATTTGTAAGTGAGGACAGGCAGTCCTTCACCCCAAGTTCTCCATTCTGCGCAACCCCCCCCCGCCCAAAAAAAACTCTAGAGCAGCGGTTCTCAACCTTCCTAATGCTGCAACCCTTTAATACAGTTCCTCATGTGGTGACGACACCCCCCCCAACCATAAAACTATTTCGTTGTGACTTCACTGTAATTTTGCTACTGTTATGAAACGCAAAGTAAATATCTGTTATTCAGGATATCGGATATGCGATCCCTGAGAGAGTCAGTTGGTCCTCAGGAGGTCCTGACCCATAGGCTGAGAACCGCTGCTTTAAAACAGTATTTCTTTTATGTATGTACGTGCGCGGTGAGGGCGGGGCAGCAAGGATCACATTGTGCCTGTGGAGGTCAGAGGACAACTTTGTAGAGTCTGGTCTCTCCTACCTTTACTTGGGTTCTGAGACTGGAAATCCGGTGGCCAGATTCACAAGCATCTTTAACCCTCTCAGCCGTCACTCCTACCCTCAAAGGTCCTTTTAAGAATAACTCCCTCCTTCTGTGCACTGGGAAGGAAATTCCATCCCCTCAATTTGGGATGGTCCCTGTCGTCACTATTTTAAAAATCTGTTCAAGATGCGTTATAACACATCGGTAGCTTTCCGAGTTTGTTTGCACCAGACCCTTGCAGGAGTCGGTATTTCCTTAACAGTGTATGTAAATCCATGCGACAGAGAGACTGTGTGTGTGTGTGGTGCCCTTTAGAACACGATGGCCCCTTGTCACGAACCACTTCTCACCAGTCATGGTCTGCGTTCTGTTTAACGCAAACACAGCCCACTCCCTCCTCCCAGACAGCAGAATTTTAGGAAGAAGCACCGGAACTGGCCTGAGGACTATGGAGCAGCGACGACAGCGGCTCTGCTTTTGTCCTGCAAGGTGGTCACAAACTTAACTCTGATTCAGTCCAATGCTATCTACTAGACACTTCTGTTGGACAGGTTCCTGTACCGCGCACTTGGCACCTAAAGCTCACACGCACGTTCTTTCTGGAAAGCTCCCCAGCTTCCCTAGTTGCAGCACAGGGCTGAAACCCTGGCGGAGCTTGGACTCCAGGTGGCCCGCCTACGGTGGCCACCGTCTGCGCAGCGTTCCCGGGGCTGCGGTGGCGGAGGCCAGGCCGCACGTCCAACAATGGCTCGAACAGGTCGCGCCCCACCGCCCACCAGGGCAGGCTCGCTGTCCTCAATACCCTGCGGGGCGTGTTGTCCCGGGAGCGAGGGCGGAGACCCCGCCCCCCGGGGCGGGCGCGGCGCGGAGTGGGCGTGTCGGTTGGGCGGGGCGTCCTGGGTCCGCCCCTCTGTCCCGGCTATAACTCCTCGGAGCGCCGGCGCTCGCCGGCGGGCGGAGACGCGCGCCTGGCACTGGTGAGACGGGACGCGCGGAAGGGTGCTGCTGCGGGGACTCGGGCGGGCTGCGGGGCTCCCGTGGGACCACCTTCACCTGACCTCTCAGAGGACGGAGCGTGGAGCTCAGGTGCCCCCGAGGGCGGAGAGGACTCCGGGCTGGCGGTGCCCGCGCTTCCCCGGGGCGGACCTCAGCTGCTCACTCCTTCTCCTCCATCTCTAGGACATGGACCGCGCGCGCCTGTGGCTGGGGCTTCTGCTGCCCGTGGTGGCCGCCCTGGATTTCCAATACCACCACCAGGAAGGGATGGAGGCGTTCCTAAAGAGCGTGGCTCAGAACTACAGTTCGATCACGCACTTGCACAGCATCGGGAAATCTGTGAGAGGTAAGTGGCCTCCTGCGCACGTCCCCAACCCTCAACCCGCGTTCAAAAGTAAGTTAAATGGTAACTTCTGGTTCCCTGTTGGTGAGGCTCCAGGGACACACAGGTAAAGCATACCTTGCCCAGTCAGTGGTTTTCTGCTTTTGTTTGTTATTTGCTTTTGGGTTTTGGGGTTTGGGTTTGTTTTGTTGTGTTTTTTCAATTTTGTTAGATCAGGAGAGCTGTAAGAGGAACTGTATGTATATTGAGGTTTCTCTACCGAGAGTCAGTAACACTCAGTCTTCTGTGTTATTGCCTCTGGGGATCGGGAGGACATTATTTGAGAGGTATATTTTCGTTCCTTTTTAGGGTAAACATCTTCCTCAGTTTCCCTTTTTGTTCGCTTCCTTGCATACTGATTGTGACTGTTAACTGCAGTTTCCTCAGGTCGTTTTAAAACCAGACAGTGCCAAACTTTTGAGGGGTTCTACACATGTGTAGTTAACCCTAATGGCTTAAAGTTATGAGAAAAGGCGGGTCTATATCTAAAGGCTGGTTTTTGAAGGATACACCTGCTTGGTAGTAAGTTCCAACGAATGATAGCCTTAGAATTTTCAAGTGTATCACTCAGTCTGCTTTAATTTTGAAACTATGTATTCTTCATGGAGGGAGCAGAGGGGAACAAAGAAACGAAGGATTGTGGTCAAGTTACTTAGATGGCTATTCTATCCATCTATCTATCTATCTATCTATCCATCCATCCATCCATCCATCTATCTATCTCCTGGAGATAAAACTCAGGACCTCATTTGTGTTCCGCAAACATTGTATCGTTAACCTAATCTACTAGCCATAGAGGGGGAAGTTTTAGCCAGGACTGGCACCTGATTTGGGGTGGGGCAAATACATTTAGCAGCTATCACCACTTCTTCATCTTTTGTTACTACACTGATTTTCACAAAAGTGGTTGCCAGAAAACTTAATGCTTGACATAAAAGAGTCATAAAGTTCATGCAGTTTGGCTCAGCTGTGGAGGTTGTGTTCAAATTCTTAGCTGCAGTTTTAGCACTGATCCTTTGACTCAGCTGGGAGTCTCATAATCACATTACTAAGTAATCGGTCACTGCTCATAATGGTCAATATCATGGTTCTTGTATTCTAGAATACTAAAATGCATAAAAAACCGCTTGGACTGTGTAATAGGGGCTTTATTTTTGAAGCAGCATTGCCAGGGTTGGTGTCAGAAATAATCTGAAATCATCTGGTCTCCACAAGCCCCAACTATAGAGGTTAGTTAGGTGAAAAATTATATCCTGAATCAGCATACAGATTGAAGCTCTTAAAATAATGTATCCCAAGGGCTAGAGTAGAACAAATTTAAAAGATTTAAGAATACTAATGAATATAAAAGAAATGTACAATGAAACTAGCTTGCTGTTATTGTTCAATCATTTTGTAACTACCATGGTGATGGGATGCTGTTGGAACAAGTACCAAATGACGCGTGTGTTTTTGTGTTTTCTTTTCTTTTTCTTTTTTTATTGGATATTTTATTTATTTACAATACAGGTGGCATCCCCTTTCCCCATTTCCCCTCCCTAGAACCCCCTATCCCATCCCCCCTCCTCCTTTACGCTTTTATACCATTTTGATTACATGCATGTATGTATTAAGGTCAGTTCTAGATTGAGGAACTAGCAATACAATAGGTGCAAATAGTCAAGGAACAAGCAAGATAATAAACACAAATAGTCAAAGAAAAAGCAAGGCATTAAACCCAATTACATGAACACTCCCGTGATCACTGTTTCTAAGGGCTTATCAGGATGACCAAAGTATCTGAGCCTACTTCCCTGTCCTAGCTTAAGGTCATTTTCATGTCTGAAGCCTACTTCCTTGTTCTAGCCTAAAATTTAGATTTCTGTCTGGAATTACTTCTTTGCTCTAGCCTAATGTCTGATTCCTGCCTGAAGCCTAATTCCTTGTCCTTGGCCAATGTCATACTCTTGCCAAGCAGCCCATTTCCTTGTCCTTGGCCCATGTCAGATTCTTGCCAAGCAACCCCAAAGGCTTTCCACCTCTCCCCGTTTTTGTGTTTTCAAACACAAGGTTCTTGTGACAGATGTATAAGACTGTCCAAATGTGAGCTGCCTACTCACCTGAACTCAAACCTCAGGAAGAGTGAAAGCCAGTGGATTCACTTGACCTTTGTTTTTAACCTTGTATGCGCTTCAGTGGTTAAAGGATGAGGGACTGTGATGTCAGAAATAAATGCTGGTACCAGCAGCCAGATACTTAGGCTGCGTATGCATCTCTAAGTAATTACTTAGATTAGGAAAAAAAAACCCCAAATCTACCATTAGATTCCAGAGTAGGTTGAACTGTGCACCTTTGATTGATATCCACTTGCCAAGATATCCCTGAATTTCGGTGTGATAACTGAGGCGTAGTAATTCTTGATGCTGCCCTTTCCAACTGGATAAGAAGTTTTCCCTGGACACGTGCCCTCTGGTGTGAGGTATGTGTACTTAGCACACGGATTTACCCTAGTTGCCTTTATTTACTTTCTTCGGCTGTTAATATGGGCAGCCTCACCCAGATGATTGAATAATGGCTAACCGGGTAAATGCGTCTGGGGTTTTACGAGTCTCTAGCATGTTTCCATTACTGCAATTATGAATTCTATCCCCTTTCCCGCTTCACACTATTTTATTATTTATTTTTAGGAAATATGATCTGGACTACTGATGAATTCTCTTGACTTTTGTCAGTCATTCCCCGTGTTGGGACATTGGAATACTTTCTGATTCTGTTATAAACAATGATATAGATCCGTTGATACATATTTTACATACTTCTATTATAATTGTGGATTTTTTTAAAAAAAAGGATTATTTAATTTTGCTCTATGTGTGTTTTGCCTGAATGTATGTATTACTATACACGCATGCTTTGCCTACAGAATCCAAAGAGGGCCAGCATATCCCATGGCACTGGGGTTCCAACAACAGCAGTCTCCATGTGGGTGCTGGGAACTGAACATAAGTCCTCTGGAGAAGCAGCCAGTTTTCTTAACCAGTGAGCCATCTTTCCAGCCCTGAACTTTTATTTTTTTAAATAAATTGAAACGTACACATTTGAGCACAAATGTGCTTTTTACCTAGATTTAGACATAGCAGATAAACTATATTTGACTGTAAGCTTTGAAGGCATTCTTTTTTTTTGTTTGTTTGTTTGTTTTGTTTTTTTGAGACAGGGTTTCTCTGTGTAGCCCTGGCTGTTCTGGAACTCACTCTGTAGACCAGGCTGGCCTTGAATTCAGAAATCCGCCTGCCTCTACCTCCCAAGTGCTGGGTTTAAAGGCGTGCGCCACCACTGCCCAGCAAAGGCATTCTTAATACTTATTGACAGGGTGTAGAAAAATCTTAGGTGAAACAAGAAAAGTAGTACCAAGTGTACCAAGGCACAATATTCACTCTCTGATGTGTGTGTGTGTGTGTGTGTGTGTGTGTGTGTGTGTACACGCATGTGTGCATGTGCGCATGTGTATGTGTGAGTGTACACAGAGGCCAGAGGTGAACCCTGAGTGTCTTCTTTTATTGCTTACCACCTTATGTTTGAGCCATGGTCTTTCACTGAAGTTGAAGCTCGACTCTCTGGGAAGACTAGCTGCCAGTGAGCCCGGGCATCCTCCTGTCTCCACCTACGCGGATGGGGTTACTTTTGCGGGGCACTACACACAGTTTTTCACATGTGCCTTCTAAAGATAATGTACTGGGCTTGTGAGATGGTTCGGCTCATAACTACACTTACTGCCAAGCCTGAGCTGACTGTTTGATTCCCAGGACTCACGTGGTGGAAGGAGAGAATCACATTCCATATATGCTGTCGTTTGTCTTCCACATGTGTGCTGTGTGGTATGCATGGACCAAATACAAATTTTAAAAGAAATAAAAAAAAATTTAATTATATTGGTTTTATTCTCAAAAAGTGTATATTAAGGGGGTAAACTTCTAAGCTTTTTGTTGTGGTTGGAACACAAGGAGGACTTTCCTTCTCCTGTTTGTTTCTTCAGGAACTTACCTCCACAGGTCGTCTGGAGCCTGCGCACCTTCTCAGGTGTTCAGAAATTTCTTCAGAATTGGCTTAGATTCTTGCTCCCACAGGGCAGCGAGTGAGCTTATATATGCCCCTCTCTCACACTCTCCTGCCCTTGACTGGATAGGTTTATGTAACGGATAATTTTTTGAAAAAGTTGCGGCTCTGCGGGGCGGCTCTGCTTAGCTGGCTGCCATGTTCCGCCCTAGAAGCGGCCGGAGGCCACGCGTGCCACAACTAGACCCACGAGACACCAGCATGGGGGCTGGCTCTCCCAATCCATCACGCTGCCCCAGCAATGCTCGGCTGAGCCCAAACCATTCCCGCTATGTCTGCGGTACCCAGCAGAAATGAGACTCTTAAAGATGAATGATTATCCAAAGGATTTATATATCTGGAAATGATCAATTAACAAGATACCCACATAATCATAATAGTTACCCAATATCTAACCTTAGATATAAGTTGCTACCCAGGACTGCTCTCACGTATCCATCTTCCTCCATGGTCGATAGCCTCCTTCCTTCTTTCTCCTTCTTCTTCCCAACTCCTCGAGGCTCCGCCTACCATTCATACTGCCCAATCACCGAGCTGCACTGCATATACAACGTAGCAGTAGCAGGAAATTATCCTGCTACAGGTTTAAGCTAGTGGTTTTTCCTGGGGGGTTGGGGAGGATGTACCATGTATGTAAGATTTGAGCGCAACAGTTGGTTTTCCTCACATTCTGCTCATTTTCCAAACATGCTCCCCCCCCCAAAAAAAAAACAATTTGCCTGAGCTCCTGTATAAAGTGATGGAAATATTGAGAGATCTCGGAACAAACCCTGAAACGTTGGAATTTTGGCTGTCACTGTCCACGTGTGTGACTTAAACCCAGCTGAACTTAGCAGGCATTTTCCTTTAAGAAATCTAACAAAACCTTATTTTGTAACTATTTGGGGGCTTAAATATAGACATTTTTCAAATGTAAGAAAATGTGTTATATATCCTTTGGCTTTTTAGTATAATATTTTAAGTGGGAATTGAGACAGAGAGTATCCAAAGAGTAAACCAGCGTCTTATTTTGCTTCATTTATAGCCAGTATCGACTCGCATTCCAAATCGCAAATGCTCTAGACAGAAATATTTTCAGGACTTTAAAAAGTAATGAGAGCCAACATTAAGTAACTTTTATGTTTGCCTGCCTGTGTCTCTCTCTCCCTCTCTAACCCTTCCCTTCCTCTCTCCCTCCCCCCACTCTCTGTGTGAGAGAGAGAGACAGAGACAGAGAGAGACACAGAGAGAGACAGAGAGACAGACAGAAAAGGTCCTAATCATTCTAACAATGGCCTGCAACGCCACTACCTCCACCTTGATTTATGTGTAAAGAAACAGGGCTGGGAAAATGGCTTGACCCAGTTCCCAGTACCCCCACATGGTGGTTCACAACTAACTGCCTGTAACTCCAACTCTAGAGGATATGATGCCCTCTTCTGGCTTCTGAGAGTACCTACACAATAACACACACACACACACACACACACACACAGCAGCCTTTTGCTTTGCTATATGGTTTCCCAGCTCTCTTCTGGTTGTGTCCCTACTCTGCTCTTCCACCTGTCCCTACTGGCCCCTGTGATTCAGAAGGACTGACAAGTGTATTTAACATTCTTCACGTGTGGAATGAGCCCCAGTAGAATTCTTTGTCCCTTTCTGGTATTCGTGGTTTCATCCAAGTATCTTGAATCCCCTGTCTTGGTACAGATGGCCCAACCTCCTCGCTCAGGTGCTCACATTCTTGGATTATGAAACAAAAGGAAGAGGGTGATTGTGATCAGCACAGTGTCTGGGGACTGCCATCGTGAGCTTGAGACCTTGACCTGAAGAGGATGCTCACTGAGGACAGCACTACCCCCTGGAGGGAGTCTGGGGAAAATGAAGGGAAGATTTAGATCTCAGCTTGGGACTATGGGAAACGGTCCCAAGAACAGTCACACATGGGGAAAGATTGACCTATTCAGTTGTTTAACGACCTCCATAGGTGAAAGGCCATCCAGTGTCGAAACCCAAAACAAGGTTGATGTACAAAACAAAATACTTTCCCTCCAAGTTTTAACCTATTCTGAACCTCCCAGGATTCAGCTGTAGATAGATTGACAGCAGCTTACATTGTTTTGCTCTCGGCTTAATTGAGAGAGATTTTCACATCCTCCAAGTCCGGTCCCCGATGTCTACAGAGACGAACCTTCTCCGTTTGTAACCTCTATGTATAACTGACTTTCTCTTTGCCTTTTGGCGGAGTCATCTCAAGAGCTTTTTATAATTTGGCATATTCTACATAATTTCTCTTTTATTTCATACAGTTTGAATGTTAGTTTGATCTTCTTGAAGCTATGCACAGAAATATGTTATGAACCATGCGCTGGCTTAGAAAGGGGACGTTCAAACTACTGGGCACAGCAAAGGAGGGACCAGAGCCAAGAGAAGAACTCTGAGACTCGGAGGGATTCGAACTCTCTTTCCTGGAAACAGGCTCCTGCTCTGGCTGGCACCAGTGTCAGCCTTTTAATCACCATCATGAGGTTCCTACAGAAATCCCAATTCCTTGGGGTTCTTTATTTCAAAAGTCTGATAGCCAATGGGAGGGGCCTAGGTGTCTTAGACTATCGTTGCTCCTACAGGACAGTTACAGTAATTTTGGAGGAACTGAGTACCATAGTCACATCTCAGCTCAGAAGGTCCTGAATATAGGAGGAAGCCAAGGGACTCTTAGTATCTTTCGAGCAGTAAATAGTATAATAGTACAGTAAAAGTATAACAGTATAATTCACTGTGTGGTACAGAACAATACTGGAGTGGTTCTGTTCCCTCGTTTGCCTTTAATTCTCCCATACACACTGACCAGGGGGGTGTTAGAAGAAGAGATGATAACTATTTTTAAAGTCCTTTTTCATGGGAGACATTCACTTTTGTGAGAATGTAAGCATTGTCACGTGGGACGCACAGATACACGTGCAGCGTGTGGCAGTGTCACAGAGCTTTCTTCTATTTTAAAGGAAGATTCATTTACGCCTTACTGATAACACCAAAGGCAGAGTCAGATTTCACAAAGGGTCTGTGCAGATGAGGACAATTCTTTTATTTTTCCTCTCTCTCCTTTGGAGTCAAATGTAACAATGATAATCTACAGATATGCATGGTTACCTCCTACTTGTGAGAAACAGAAAGGAAATTAGGATATGCTACACTTCTACCTAAAGAAAGTTTTACTTGTAAAGGTTTTCAGGCGGCGGTAAGATGTCCTAGCACAACACGGCAGTTACAGAGACTTCCAGGCCTCTTATGCAGAAAGCCCTTTGGCTAAGGGCCAGCCCTCTCTGTGCAGGCCCATACAAATAGGCTAAGAATGGCCGGATACAGTATATCTCTGCAAGGCTATCTCTCACACTTGCTAACAGGGACGCCAACAAAAAGGAACATAAGGGTGGGTCTTGATAATTGCTATGAAGCCAGGGCTTGGGAGCTCTCTGTTTAGAAAGTGATTGCACTTCCTAGAACTCACTAAAGCCAGGAGTGCTCCTGTGATCTCAGTAGTGACCGCAATGAGGGGGCAGTGGAGAGCGCAGAATCCCTGGAGGTTTATGAGCCAGTTAGCTTGGCACATGCGGTGGGAAATGAGAGATGTCTCCCAAACAAGGTGAAAGGCAAGGCCCATCATTGGAGGGTGTTCTCTGTAGTGCGCATGTGTCTAAACACACACACTCACATACACATGCACACACATACATACACACATACACATGCATAACATATATATACATATACACACATATACACACACACACATACATACATACACATTCACACACATACACACATACACACACATACATACACATACATACACACATACATAAATACACATACATACACATGCACACACACATATACAAGTACACACATGCACACATATACATACACACTATACACACACACATATACACATACATCTATACACACACAAACACATACACACATATACATACACACATACACATGCACACA
>NW_021621071.1:7467895-7472832 GCF_004785775.1 Grammomys surdaster
ATATACACATACATCTATACACACACAAACACATACACACATATACATACACACCTACACATGCACACACATACATACACATGCACACACATACATACACACCTACACATGCACATACAATGAGAAAATGATAGAAACAGAAGCACTGGCGATTTGTTCTTGAAACAGAACCAGTGGCATGTGCTGCCAGATGGAGCGGCTGTGAACACAACTGTGAGGAACAGAGAAAGATGAAGGTGACCCTGGGGCGGCACACTTTAACCCCGAGCCTTCATGCTTTGGCAGCTCTGAGCATTCCTGCCGTCTACCAAGACAGAGAAAAGTAGAAGAGGCCAGATCTGGAGTGGACTCAGGAGTTCAGACACAAAGGCCAGGCACGGTGACACATACCTTTAATCCCACCAGCACTTGGGAGTTAGAGCCAGGAGCATCTCTGTGAATTCAAGACCAACTCCATCTACATAGTGAGCTCCAGACCAGCCAGGGCTACACAGTGAGACCTATCTTTAAAACAAATTTTAAAAGCCTCTGCTTAAACAGTTTTTTTAATCTTCAAATCCTCAGTAGATCTTCAGGTAGGACTTCGGTGCGTATTTAGGTAAATGACACTCAGGCGAAGCTTGGCCCTGAAAATGAACTTAAACAGCATCTACTACTCATGATATTAGCAACCCTGAGGATGGGGAAACCACCCTACAAGAGTGTGGGGACCGATAGAAGGCTAGAACAGAGCTGATGGCTAGTCTAGCGCTTGCAGTCTGGTAGAGCTGGGAGCCAACAAAGGAGGGGAAATGAAATCAGTATGGAGATTGGGACCTAAAAGTAGTGCCACGGGAAGGAGGAGGTGCCCAGGGTCCCGTGACTCCCACTGTGGATTTTCTAGAAGGACTCTGTAAATCAAGATAAGCTTGTACCCAACCAAGGCTGAGGTTGCAGCAAGGGCACAGCGCAGAAGCAGCAGGCTGAGGCTATGGTGGAAAGACGGAGAGGGTGAGCACGGGTTCTGTTTCCCTCAGGGACTTGTTCCTTACCAGCTGTAAACCACAGAGACTCGTGAACGATCTCTCCATCCAGGGAGGCCTTGGACTTGACAGTTCTTCATAGCTGGGTGACTGTCAGCAGGAGTATAGATCTTTAACTGGGTACCAATGCACATCACAAACAATGTTCTTATCCTGACGCACTGCCTCAGGGTGGGTACAGGATACAGAAATAGTGTAACTAGCAAGTAGTTCAGGACTGCAGTGTTCAGTTCAGGGTCATTGCCAAGACTGCAGGTGTTCCCGGAGATAAGCAAGAACCAGAAAAGGTGGACTGACTGTGATAATCGTTTCCTCTCAAGGTCGTGGTTAATATTAAATGTTGCTGGGAGTCAAAACTGAGAGCCATAAACCTAAGTGTCATGACCCAAACTAATGAAATTAGTTAATGAATTCATGAAATTCCACTTTTCTGTAGACAGACTTAGTTGCTTTAGCAGTTCAGCGACTAAAATTCAGAGCCTGGAAATATGGAGGTAAAGAAGTTAGACACGACCCCTAGAAGTATGCAGGTAAAGAAATTAGAGACACGACCCCTGCCACGAAAAGGTTGCAAGAACAGGAAAAGCAAGACAGCTGGAAAACAGATATGATTAGTTCTGTAGGGGCAACAGAGGGCAACTCAGAAAGACAGAGGGATAGTCAGGCAGGTGCAACAGGAAAGTCAGGGCAGACCGTGGGCCTGGGGTTGAAGGAACCATCAACCGGGAAGTACAAAAGAAGTTCACTGTGGCCAAGGGGAGAAAGGAAGGCGTGTGGACTGGGGCTCTTAACCGCGCTGTTAAAGCCATCCTTGCTTCATCCAAAGGGGACATAACCAACCATCTGGGCAATTGTGTCTAATAGGAAGGTAACAGGTTTATTACCTTGATCTGAAAATTTTTTAGCAGCTTTATAATTTAAAAGATTATTTTCTAGAATTCTGTTTATCTCCTTGTGTGTGTATGTGTGCAGTCTTAGTGTGGGGATCGGGGTCAACTTTTGAGGCTTGCCTTCGCTCCTTCCACCGTGTGGATCACCGTGTGATCCTAGGGATTACACTCAGTTTGTTAGCCCTTTATAAGAATTGTATGTGTGTGTCTGTGTGTCTGTGTGTCTGTGTGTATTCATTTTCTACAGGTGTAAGCAAACAAACACATGAAGAAACAAATCAGCAGCTCCCGATTAGATCTCAGTGACTGACAGAGTTGGTTCATTAGCCCAAACCTGCCTTTTTAGTAATTCACTTATGAATCTGTTTAATCCATATTTGTTCATTGAGTCCCCGCTATCTAGCAGAACCTTTCTAGGTGGCTATAAAGAACAAAACCTGGACTTCTTCCTTTCAGAACTACAGCTGAGGGAGCTGAAACCCTGCTGCAGTGGTGGGCAAGCCTTGTTGAAGAACTATGATCCCAGCTCTGGCCCCTGGGGTGCTTGGTAGAGGTCAGGAAAGCTTCTCTGGGAAGCGGATACCCGAACATCAGGCCCTAGGGAGACCTGTAGGGGGAGAGGAATCCCACGGGAGACAGGAATCCTCACTTGCTTATGTAGCTGGTCAGTGCCGAGACTGAGGCCTGACCAATATCACAAGAGGAAGTTCTCACCTCCCACCTTGTGTGCGAAGAGACGAGGCTGCCCTTCTATGAACTGTCCAGGATGAGGGTTTATTCCAGGGTATCTTAGTGTGCACAGCATCTTAACCCACACTGACTGGAAAATACAGTCTGGGATGGTTTTGTCATTGCGTGCTTTATTTTTGAAAACAACATGTCCAAAGAACAGTGGTTAGGTACGGAAAAGACTTTTGACTCCTGTAACTTCTGGCTAAAATTGGCGATATTTGTGGTCCCCGGGGAACTGTTTCCATCGGACATTCCGTTCTTTGCCCTTGAGAAACAATGTCTGTAGGGAAAAAATGGATATGTGACGGTTAGCCATCAGACAGGACTGCTTTGCTAAATGACGAGTGTGTACGAGCCCTTAAATCTCACTCGGGAATGAGATACTGCTATGCCCATTTTCCAGAGGAGAAACTGAGGCTCAGGGAAAGTGACTTAGGGTAAGGAACAGAGTCTTGTCAGGATTTAGAGCCCTAGACCTAGTTTTTCAAGTAAGTCTCTGGGACCTGGAGACTTCCATAGGGGTGAGCTAGGCTCCTTCCTAGGTGAGGAGACAGGAGCCCCTGGGGATCTTCTCCCTGAGTCAGAGCAGCTCAGCTTATACGTCTACATTGGGTTTCCACATGAGACCTTACTGGGATATTGGCTCCTGGGGTGAGTATCTTGAAAAATACCACAGTGACTCTGGCATCTTCGCTATCAGGAGCAAACTGATGTGCTATCATCTCAGCAAGTTAAAGAGTGGGGACACTTTGGAGGGTGCCCCAGTGATAGGAGTCCCTGTGCTTTGAGACATTACCTGTGATATTTAACAAGGCCCGAAACCCTCTGAACTTGATCAAAACAAGAGGGTTAGAAAATACTGAATGTAGCCTTGTACTAAGCCAAATATCATGACTGGAGAGGTCACCTGGGATTGTTAGGCCAAAGATCCTGCTCTTGACCACTCCCACGTTCTTATATGTTTAACCCCCTCTCTCAAGCTGCCTGAGCTCAGGGACCTCTCTGCTCTCTCAACTGAGCTTCAGGTTTAGACAAGCCATGTGGAGGGATGAGGTGGAATGGGACAGAGTAAGAACCACCAGGTGGTAGCGTTCGAGACACCGTAGATACTCGGTATGCCGGTCCACTGGGGCAAGGCGGTGCTCAAGTCAAAAACCATCTAATAGGCTGGACAGAGGCTACTCCACCTAGTCTGAGAGACGATGCTAGTGCAATGCTGGGGTGCAGGAGCCCCTCTGCATCCTGGGTAGGGGGTTTCTTTTCACACAAGTAGTTATGTCCCTGTCACTGTGGGGGTGGCGTTAGCTGGAGGGAGAAAGGTTTTTCCCTGTGTACTGCAGGTGAAGACAGAAGCAAGTTAAAAGAAAAATGTAAAATAACCTCTTGCTGCCAGAAAACAGAGGCTCAGAGGGGTCAGAGACACCACAAGGACGTGGCTCACAGATCCAGGATCCTGCACGTGTCTGACCTACGTCCTTCGCATGTGTTATGGGAGTGGGGGAGGGGGGGAGTTGGGGGGAGGGGAGGAAAGGGAAACTGCAGTCAGGACGGAATATATATGAGAGAAGAATAAATAAAGAAAAAAAGAAAACAAAAAAACAAAAAACAACTGAGGCTAGCTCAGCCAGCACCCCAACCATTTCCTAAGGACACGTTCCGAGCTACTATGAAGGCGCGTATGATCTAGTGAGAATCTGTTCAAGGTAGAGGTGAAACGTGGGAAACAGCAAGCCCACGGAGCCCATGCCACAACGTGAAAGGCAACGGGCCAAGCGTCTGAGGCCAAAACTACATTAGGCTCATGGGTCACGGTGAGATCTCAAGGGGTCGTAAGTGACCAATGAGAACTTTTTTTTTTTTTTTTTTTTTTTTTTTGGTTTTTCGAGACAGGGTTTCTCTGCATAGTCCTGGCTGTCCTGGAACTCACTCTGTAGACCAGGCTGGCCTCGAACTCAGAAATCTGCCTGTCTCTGCCTCCCAAGTGCTGGGATTAAAGGCGTGCGCCACCACCGCCCGGCTCAATGAGAACTTTTATAATGGCTTTTTAAAATACTCCTTATTTTGACTTCCCCTAATAACAAATAATCAACTGGTAGTTGTTGGGGGGAAAAAATGAGTTTCTAGAAACTGGGCATAGGGGGTGGTCTCTACAGGCTAAAATTTGGGCTTGCCTGAGGTATGCAAACAGGAGAACAAGTCCTCTCTCCTCAGAAAGGAAGGAAGGAAGGAAGGAAGGAAGGAAGGAAGGAAGGAAGGAAGGAAGGAAGGAAGGAAGGAGAGAAAGAGAGAAAGA